>NC_051181.1:113758360-114058360 GCF_013339695.2 Rhipicephalus sanguineus
TCTCGCATCAACAAAATGCACAGAATTCCTTAGAGATGGTACCTCTCTTCTCCGCAGAATAACGAATAATGTCGTGGTGGTGCTTCCCAATTCCCAAAATTATGATTTTTGGTGTAGTGGGTACGCTGCTATGTACTTGTATTAGTAGCCACAAGAGAGTTTATAACGGGCTCTAGAAATGCCGCTCTTCCAGCTTTCGCTGTGACTGTGCTGCGCTTTCCGCGCAGGCCTGGCGTTTTTTGGACACTTTTCAAGGAAGAATGTGCTGTTCAGTGTCCAGTTGGTGAACTGGTTTGTTGGGCTGAATAACGAATGAAGTAAAAGAACGCACTCTTACGGGGACGTCAATCGTGAGCACAAATAGAAACGAAAAACAATGCCTTGAGAAAGGTGTGATGTGCTAAGAAAAAACATTTGTCAATGAGACAATGCGTCAGGTATTTCTAACCAAGCATTATGTGAAGGATATGTCGAGAATGTAACAGAAAAGGAAAGATAAAAATTGCGGGAAGTCGCGCAAAGCTTGGCGCAGCGAAGCTCGGGCCCGTCGCCGCTCGTACTTCACCCCGTCGACCGACACGTCTAGCTTCGAGATGCGCGGCTTCCTACTCGGGAGTACGCACTTTCTTAGGACGCCCCACGGCTGTCTCGGTACGATCGGGCGTAGCCAGGCTGTTCACTGTAGGCCGGAGGTTGCGCGCGATGTCTCCATCGGTGGGCTCAGCTAATGCGCGTGCGTGGCTTGGCCAGGTGGGGCGGTATCTGGTCGCTAGACTCGCGATGCTTGCTTCCTCTTTCTTTCTTTCTTTCTTTCTTTCTTTCTTTCTTTCTTTCTTTCTTTCTTTCTTTCTTTCTTTCTTTCTTTCTTTCTTTCTTTCTTTCTTTCTTTCTTCTTTCTTTCTTTCTTTCTTTCTGTAATGATTGACGTCCGGACAGGAGACAAGCCAACACGAAGAATGGTTTATTTCAACTGTAACGAGCTTATATAGATGAACGGTACCCTTATCTGCACTTGTGGTGGCCGATACAAACGGCACGTGCCGCACTGCTCCCCGGTACGTCACCGCACGACGTCACACTTTCTTTCTTTCTTTCTTTCTTTCTTTCTTTCTTTCTTTCTTTCTTACTTTCTTACTTTCTTTCTTTCTCTCTGAACTCGTTCTCTCACCCATCAAGGTTATTACAGGGCACGCCGGAGCGGTGAGTAGTGGAATTTGCTCAATATCTGTGGCACATGCCCGTTCATGATGATGATAGTGTGTTTCAGAGCAGGGACACTTTTCTGCGAGCTTTAAGAGCTTCGCCGTTAAATATACTAAGAATGACTCGGAGACAATAGTTCTTTTCATTTGTTCGGGGCTGCAACTAGCGTATGTCATACGGTCCTGCGCTGACCCAGCTCAGAGCCGCAGGAGCGGCGTCGGCTGATCCAGCGGGCACGTGGAGCGGCGCGAGCCAATGGGGCCCTGCGAGAAAGACCTCTTATTCTTGCGCAAATAAAGCTTTCTCTCTATCTCTACATGGGCTAGTGGCCAGGCATGGCATGACATGACAAGATTTTTATTGGAGTCCTGAGGAACTCGAATCTGGGGAGCCGGAGGCGGGCCAGAGATCTCATTTTCATATTAGATGCGAAAGCCTCTTATGCTCGGGGCAGTGTCCGTTCTGCGGCGTCCGCACCCACACTGCGCATGCGCCAACTCTCCCCCCTCTCCTCGCGTGAACGCGAGGAGTGGGAGGAGGTGGCGTGAGCGCTGCCCCCGCTTCGTTTCTCCTCTCCCGTTTCTTTTCTCTCCGCCACAGTTGCGCGCTCGTATATAATGCGGCGCGCGCTGGCTCCCGTTGCACTCTCCTCGCAACGGCGCTAAGGACGCTCGCGAAGCTGAACGTAAACGGCGACGCCGGCAAGCGAATCTTGAAGCTGCGAAAGCGCGCGTTCGCTGTGCTTCCGTCATTCTCTCTCTGTGCAACGGTGTGCGAAACGCCATAAACAATGCGGCGCTAGTTGCAGCGACAGCGCCACCGCCGCGGAGCAGAGGAAGGCTCGGGAAGCCGAACGTAAACGTCATCGTTGGCAAGCGGTAATTCAAACGCCTCGACAACCACCGTCTCAAAAGTCACAACAGAGAAACGGAAACTCGATGCACACCCCCCGCGATGCTTTCGCATCCGACCATGGTTGCCCGTTGAGGGAGATGATGTGTATTTTTTTAGTGCTTTCGCGGATATTTTCATTTTGTTCCCGCCACGATGTCCAGATGATCTCGTTTGAATGCCCACATGATCTCGTTTGAGTGCCCGGATGGTCCCGTTTGAATGCTTTGATAACGGCACGGGCTTTTTGCTCAAAGTCACTTGAAGGTTTCCGACAATGGGACCTAAAAGCAATTCATGCTTGAAATGAGTGGAATCTGTTGAATGAAGCAGATTAGATATATGCGCTAGATAAGAGCAAGTGTATAAAAGATACAACGGGTAGCTATGGTAAGCAATGAGAGTAAATTTGGTTGCACCCATCATTCCAGAAATAAGGATCACAGTCAGTTGAAGTTCTCAAATTTAGTCATTTCTTACCGATGTACTTACTTATTTCACGGGCTTCGTGCCTTCACCGGATTTTTTTCGCACATTATTCAGTACCGCATATCTTGAAGCGCATCAGGAAAGCGCTGGTGGCGAAACCTTTATTTAATAGGGAAAGTGCGCTTCGTTCATCAAAGGCATCCAATGCGTTGAACTCTGCGTTTGTAATTACACGCGCTTTGTTCTTACGTGCTTAAATATGCGCGTTAGGATTGTAGTTAAACTGAGGGGAGCGCGGCGGAAGAAGGAAAAGGGGCTGCCTACTTGTATACAAGGAACCATTTTGTGTGTAGCGCGAGTTACAGCAGCTTATCCTATATCACACCCTTTGGTCTCGCAAATGCAAATCAAAGCGGGCATGTCCCATTTCACATTAGTAAAATGCGCACAAGAAGAAAAGGAAATACTGCCGATTGATTGAGGACAGTAAAAGTATTGGGCAATCAGACAACGCACACCTACGCTCAGCGTGCACAATAGTGCTTCAGAAAGCGAACGCCATAAATGGCAGCAACCATAGCGTCCTCACTTCCAAATAGAGCGAAGTTCTTAGAGCGCATAAGCAAATATTTGAAAGCAGTTGACAAACAGCGAGAGGCGCCCTATGAACCTCTGCGCTGGGACTGCCCCACACTAATTTTCCCATCTTTATAAGTGAGCTAGTATATAGGTAAAACTTATTTAAGCCCGAGTGGCATGAGTTTAGGTAGATCATGTGCAACGTCGGACTGCTCAGCGTAGCGTATGAAGCCCAGGACGACCACATTCAGGAGCTCTCTGAAGGTCTCTGGAGCTCTCTGAAAGACTGAGTGTTGTGTTGCCTTCAAATATAAAGTTATCTCTCATTTTAGTTAGTTTAATGAGGAATCAACGCTAAATAAGCGGCGAAAGGCGGCTAGTTGGTATATAACTTGAAACTTGAGAAACAGCGCAAAGACAGGACGAAGGAAAGTTACACACGGATAGCGCCCGTCCGGTGTCACTTTCCATCGTGCTGTCTTTGCGCTGTTTCTCAAGTTTTAATCTAAATAAAGGTGTATCTGCCTATTATTTTCTTACTTAAAAAGCGTTATTCATCCCTCACATACTGATATGGAGGCACAGTTAGTTTTATTGGCAAAAAAAAAAAAAAAAAGCGAAGAGCCGATGTTGGTGTTACAAATCTGCCGATTAATCAGACAACACCGCGTCGGCATTAGCCATCACGCATGTTTCGCAGCTTCATAGTACCACATACAAGCATTTTGATTGTAACGACATTCCCTACGATTTTCTAGGTGACTGTCAATGTCAGCAGCAGCTATCCCGGTGTAAGGCACCGCATATAGCTTGTCCATCTGCGAGTCACGAAACCCAACGGGTACATCGGCAGATTTCTCATGTGGCACAATCACTGCTGCAGCAGTGCCAAATGAGTGACACCAACACACAGCATGTTTTTTCGTAAAAAGTCACCGGCCCCTCATGCATCTTCCTAAGAGACGACTCGTAAGCGAAAGCCAACTTCTTCTGGTTCTTCTCAGTCAATTCTTCCGGTTCTCATTCGATTGTGTTCTGCGTTCTCTCCCCCCCCCTCCCCCTTATTATTAATAAGCTTTCTGCACCTCACGGGCTGTTGCAATGCTTCCAGGATCGGTCCACCTTTGACCAAGCAATGATGTCATGTGATGACGGCATCGTGTGACGTCATGATGACGTCATAGGGTGGCGTCATGACATGATGATTTTTTGCGTCACTCGCGTTGACGCCGTCACCGACGGCCACTTATCGCGTTTCATGAGGCGTCTAAGGTTTTCGCCTTGATAACCGTGCCATAGTGCCACCTAACGTTTCCTGCTCATGTAGATGCGGCAACCCTATAGGCGAAAATCAAACCTGAGGCTACATATTCAGCAGCAACATGCCATCACTTCCAAATCACCGCGGCATGTCGCGAGGAGACAGACTTCCGCCATCGTAGGTCAGGTTATGAGCAAGGTCACAAAGAGAAAGCAGACGCCGAAAAGTGCTGTGGCAGACCAGGCGTACCAGGGACCCGGAAGGTCCCGATTTCTTGAAGAAGCAGGGAAACGTGTTCGCGATTCGACACGATGACCGCCGCTGGCTTTCTCTCGAACGCTGTCTGTTCTTTCACGCCAGGCGGCACTCCTTGCGTCTTCGCTTCTTTTTTTTTTCTTCTCGCCTTGTCATTCTGTCTCGACTTCTCAGACGGGGTCGACGAAGCGCTAAAACATGTTGTCCGGCTGCAACAGGCCACCGTGGGAAGGGGAAGCTAGGAGACAAGATCGACTCTTCTCCGCAAAGGAAGAAAAGATAAAAAGGCACAGCTAACACAAAAAAAAACAATAGTAAACTCAGCGCCAAGAACACGACCACGCAGGAACACAGAGACAGGACGAAAAAAAAATCACCAACCAAAACATATACGCCAACGAGCCCAACGGCGAGTACCACTAAGTACAACAAGCAGGTGTGCGTGAGTTTGAACGCATTAGCTGCCATGAGCTCACTTCTTCGCTACCCTGCCGCGCTCTGCTCTTTCGTGTATAATCTTCGAAACTTGCGTGAACAAAAGTTTATCTTTGGCGAGTACTCCAGCTCAGACCCGGAGGTGCGGTTGATATTTCGGGTCATGTCCGGCGAGCAGCCGAAGTCAGTTGGGCCCTGGACTTGGTCCCCACCCATAATACTCCACGTCCTATTCCCTTTTTTTCACATTTTAATAAATTTTCTGTTCTCGGAACCTCCATAAAGATAGCTAAAAAGGAAGGAAGATTTCAACAATAACACGCTTCAGTTGGGTGCTGTCCATTGAGAATGCGGAGCACTGGAGCGCATGAATTGAGAGAAAATGAGCAAGAGAATTCATTTTATACCGCGCCACCGAGCGGTTTTTTCAAAGAATGCATCGCAGCCAGTGAAGATAAGCAATGGTGAAGCAGTACACTGAAAACTAGTTATTCAACTTTGTTCTTACGAACTTTTTAAAATCTAAATTGCTGAAAATGCAGAAAGATGGCGCAGCGTGATCCTGAAGCACTTAGGAATGAAACCGTGCTTAGAGTGGTGGGATGCGTTGTTAACACATATCAAAGACTTTTTCCAGCACCAACTAAGCCATTCATTTCCACTTTCCAGTTGAGCTCTCGAGCGCCATTCAAAAGGCGGCACGCCATTCACGACGGGCTCCATTGAATCCCATTTACTCTATCCTATTCTCGCCCCAGTCCTATTATTTACAAAAGTCTCAATCCCGAACTTTTCTTTCAACTCGAAAAAAAAATCTCGATTATTCAGCGCGACTTCGCAAACACACAAAGCGCAGTGACCAACGAGGAAGGATGTTAATAAAAATTTGGCTAATCCCACGCATTGTGGGAATCGGTTTCATGCGAAGCAATCAGCGAGTACTTCTATGCTGTACTTTATGGCTTTGAGCCAAGCGTTACGAGGGGGATCGACGTGTTTTCGTAAGTGTAGTAGCTGTGTGCACATCGTGGGCTTACCAGGCACGTCGAATGCACTGGCGTTTAAAGGGTAACCTATGGTGCGACGTCCTGTCAGCCCTCACGTTAGAGTACATACGTCAGTTATATCGAAACTAAGTGCACTTTATGGTGCAATCATGTGAATATCATACGTAACTTTCGTTAATGTATTCCTCCGAGGTCGAGCAATGCTTCAATATAGCTTGCTAAATCATAGGGATACAAATGTAATCTTTATAAAAGCGGAGACAACATTAGAACCACAGATATTAATCTGATATGACGCCTGTATCGTAGAACGACATATGTAGTGTTTGTTGATTTCTTGTAAAATTGATTTCTTGTAAAGGACGCAACGCGGTGCTCCCATAGCCGGCAACACGAATGGTTCAACCATGTGTGTGAGGAGTAATGGCGGCATCTTATGAAGTGTTTGTAGGCAATACACATGCTCTGTAAGTAATGTTTGCGTTGCACACATAGGGGCATCACATTTCGATAAAGAGTGCCGTGCCTGTAGCTGCTGTTGCAATAAGTGTTAAACCGTTTGCTGGCGCGTGAGCAATTATACTGATGTAAAAGAAGTCTTATACATACAGTGGGCAGCAAGGGCTCTGTAGTATCGTAGTGGTCTGTTAACAGTGTCGATAATTGTACACGTCTCATTTGCATAAGACGTGCATTGGGAGCTATATATGCCGTATTTAGGTCTCTACTTCGGAGACTGACCATCTCAGCATTCAGCCCACCTTACCAGAAACCACTGTAGCGGCGATAAATACGTTTCACGATATACTAAGAGAAAAGAACAACAAAAAGAATTGCAAACGAACGCGGCACCAGCGGCGCATTTGCGGCGATGTGGCGCAGTCTGGAGTGAACCCCACCGTCCTAGGAACTGGTCGTTATCAATTTCGGTAATGACTATTCTGCGGTCGGCAGCGAGAGATGCGCCGCAACGGCGTCTTGATGAAAGCAGCTCGCTGACACCGCTATCTCTTCGCAAAATCTGTTCCCTAGAAAAATGTGGCCCTCCATTCCTCCCCAACTTTTTCCCCTTTTTTCCGCATCTTCCCTTCGCGTCTCGCTGTTGCCCGCTAACCCATCGAACTTTCGGGACCTCGAAAATCTCGCCTTAACGACGCGTCCCAGAGTTTGTTTCGCGGGTCTCCAGAACTGATCATATCGATGACTGATGTGGTGTAGGAAAGCGAGGCGAGACGCAGGTGGAGGGACAGGAGGAAACGGTGTGGTCTTGAGAGGAATGTTCATTTCGCCACACGTGTCGACTGTATGTTTTCGTGGGCTGATTGCATGATCGGCGAGAGGGCACCATTTATCGCTTACATAAAGCTGGCGGGCCACCATTAAGAGAGCACCATTTTTTTGTCGCCTCTGGCCGTTTTGTACCGAAAGATGACTAACATTTTATTTGTCTCGTTTTTCTTGTCTTGCAGTCGTCTGTGGATGGTCATTTATCGGGCTGTCTGGTTGGTCTTTATTGATGTCCCATGTGTTCCATACCGTTCTTTTGCAATAATTTTACTCTCTGCCTGGGAGCAGTATATATGTATGTATGTATGTATGTATGTATGTATGTATGTATGTATGTATGTATGTATGTATGTATGTATGTATGTATGTATGTATGTATGTATGTATGTATATATATATATATATATATATATGTAAAGGCTTCTGCAAAGGAAGCTTTTCGCTTGTTTGTTTGCTTGTGTTTCTTTTCGCACACTGAATACTTTTCAACTGAAAGCCGCTCAGTTCCTTCGAGATGATGTTTAACCTTTAGCACGAACATCAGTACCATAAGCAACATGGCAGTTAAGCGAAGGTGAATGGAGATGAACTTGCTAAAGTCGTGAGAGACCGACACAGTTTTGTGCTCCCACTTCCTCTGCATGCGTATCAGATCAAAGCAGCGCATTCAAGGATCGGGCTAGCAACGCTACACGCATCCTTGTCAGTGTCTTAATCCCCGATTCGTCAATAACGCAAAAAGGTCCATCACTTCAATGAAGATTCGAGGCTGCTACGCTTCCCTAAAGATTCGGATTGTTTCTATACTCCACACGTAACAAGAGTGCGACAAACATGGGAGAAAAGTTAAGCAAACCAGAACGAGATCTGGACAAAACCATTCCGAGTTGTGCTGATACCGCCGCTAGAGGAGAAAGTCATCGTGAATGTTTTAACGAGGATGGGAAGCTTTGTGCTCTTTCACATTGGCGTCGCTTCGGTGTTGGCTCATGTTAACGTCTCCTAGGAGAGCTGCCAACGACACGCTAGCCTCTTCCACGTGGAGCTTCGTTCGCGGCCAGTAGCTAGAACAGGGCTGGCCGCTCGTTAAATATGAAGCACGGATGCGTTAACACGCGCTCTCTTCGCGCTGGTTAGCCATGCCGCCGTCCTCACCGCGCCTGCGCCACAGGTTGCCGCGTAGAAACACATATTTGTACTAACGAGGCTGCTTCTTTTTTTTGCACGTGAACATTGAGCGGAAACCTTCTAACCTTCTTCCTTCTATAGGCTACTGACGCTCAATTCCGGTGGCGCGTGAATGTTTCTGTGAGGCAGTAATTAAGCGTTACTATTCATACGTAGGCAGTCAGTTCTTGCATCGCAGTATCTCTTTATGTACCTGTACAGTGATCCTATCTTGAATAGTTTGGCATAGGAGATGGCATAGGACAGGTGTTGCCAAACGCAAATAATGTCGACAAAAAGTTTCAAAATGTGTTACAGCGTCCCTTTAAAGCTGCGCCAATCATCTTTCGTGCTCTAAATAAGCTAGAAGCTCAATAAATCAATATATCCCGTAGCTAGAATTTTCACTGAGGCATGCGGTGGAATCATTCCGAGAGTCGTCATTATTCTATATGCGTCTGTGAGCGCAAGATTGGCTGATTGCAGATTGCTGTTCATGGATAAAAAACTAGGAGACAAAAGTGAGCATAAAGAAGGTGCAATGAGGAACTAAGTTCATTACAATCACACGAAGTGAACGGATCAAGATGCTATGAAAATCAGTGTGGAATTTAGTAAGGGTGTTAGTTAAAATTAACATAACGAAATAATGAATCAAATGAAAGAAAAATGCGAGGTGGTTGTCATTTTCATTCGCTCGTGTCGGGCCTTAGGCGTTGGAGCCACTAAGGTAAAAACACGAGCAGAAGAAGCCATTGTTGATGGAGAGAAAACGTTTATTCAGAACAAAAAATTAAAAAAGAACACTCTGCTTACGACTGGAGCTGGCTTTCCGTTCTACCCTCCACCCTCTTCCCCTTATCACCGTTACCGTTCAGCCAGAGTCCGCAACCATTCCCCTGGCGTGCTAGTTAGAGACTCAATCTTAATTACCTCCAACTAATTACGCCTCCCCGACGGTAGCGACAGCCGGTTGATTTTCCTTTCTGATCATGTGACCGGTTTTGCTGCATTCGCTGCCACGTCCGGATCTGGAATCCAAGATTGCGACATGTTTTCCAGCGTATTTTCATCACCTTTCTCGCACCTTCTCTCGCAGTTTTTCTTTTTTTTTGTAATTTTGTTCTTTTCGCAATTCGCCTATTTTTCATCCTTCGATGATTTACTTCTCTTGTTTCTTTCGTACAGTTCATGTCTCCTTCGTCTCACACAAAGCTCTCATTTCTTGAGTAGAGCTCAAATCAATTGCAGTTATTAAGAAAAACATTTGACATATTTGCTACGCAAAGCCCGCCTTAGCTTTAGGGGTGAGACGCCGATACTTCGAGCTTGAAGCATGCGGATATATATATATATATATATATATATATATATATATATATATATATATATCCACCTGTCCACCTCTCCGAATGCCCTTGCTCAGCGTCCGAGGTGAAAACGCATGGAGCGTGCGCATCTGCTAGCAGAAGAGCATGCGAGCCTGGCGTTTCTGACCACGAAGATGAAACCGTTGCGGGATAGAGGCATACAGCTTCGCTCTAAAACGATAGTTGGTTGATATCGGTCTTTCATAGGAATCATTCATCACAAGAATGCAAAACTTGTATTTATAGAAGTATTTGCAGCTTTGTTAGTTGTTAAGAAATACAGTGTACACAGTGCTGGTTACTGCTGGGCCGGCATGGCGCAGCCGCATTGGCGTCTTGTGCCACATATCCCCCATCCCGACAACCAACGTTTATTACCATCGCAACTGCTCGTTGCAGCTCTCTCGCCCATAGCGAAACGATCATGTAGTTCCCGTAAATGCTTGTTCTGCTACCGTGCCTGGATAGCCGAGTGGTTACGACGCACGCCTTTGGACCGTGGCTACCCGTGTTCGGATACCGCCTCCACAAGAAATTTTATTTCGTTTTATTTATTTCGTCTGCTCCTCCTCCTCTCTACTTCTCCTACTTCTTTCCTTCCTCCTCTCCACTTCGCCGATCGGAGTTCGTTTAACGCTCGCCTCTCTCCTCCTTCCCGGCTCCTTGCCTCCACGTTTTACTAGGCTTTACTCTCACCCACTCCAGGCCCTAATCTCCTTCCCCACCGCTCTGCATTCCTCTCCTTCTCGCCGATCTCTTCCTGTACTGTGTTCGCTTTCCCTCGCACCTGCTGTACTCTGTAGTGCGGCTTTCTCAATTCGTGTGGCACATACCCGCCCGCATTTCTGCGTTCGATTTGCGTAGGAACGGCGTAGGCCCCCTCTCGCATTTCAAAAATTACTTGGACCGGGGCCTCAAAAGCATCTTCAATAAAAGGCGAACATCTTCTTTGAAGACTTCTTAGTGGATACCGGACAACATTAGCTTTTGTGATGAGCAGCCATGTGTAGCTATACAAAAAGTGATGTGTCAAGCCGCACGTTATATGTACAATTTGGATAGAAATCTGTGCGTGTGAACGATCCATTGAAGTGAACTGACTATTGCAATGTTCGATATATGCTTCCTCTTTATTCATTCATAACCATCTTAAATAAATGGAGTAGTCGAGGTGACACAAACCTCAACTTCTCTCCACAGCGAGCCACTTAGAATAGTTAGCTGCAGTCGAAAGCACAAAACAGGATTTATGTGGCCTTCCATCCATACTTCGCGCTATTTTGTCGTATACGTCTCGCATAGGCTTTCTTCTGGGATTTAAGAGGCGGAGAAGTGGTCCGAAAAAAAAAGGAAGTGCCACATCCGGAGTACAAATGACATATACGCGTGCATCGCGATGACGTTCAATTGAGTGGTTGTCTGCACTGAGGACGGTTCCCCTTTATTCGAACAGCTGGTTCATACGAAGGTCCGCATATGACGCCCGCACTTGCTTTAAATTTACCGTGAATGGTGTCCTTGCTTCAGTGGTGCTTGAGCGTCTTATTTTCCTTCTCCGCACTTGAGGCCACCACCGGCGTCAACCTGTCAGTTGAACCTCTGTCTCCTTCACTCTATCCTCATTTATCTCAGCCCCATCTCCATTTTCCTTCCCGCCATTACTTGCAGTTTATAACCCGTTCTTCTACCATCCGTCTATCTTCTTTACACATGTCACCCTATCGAGATCTAGCCTTCTCCAGTTTTTCGGTTCGATAACGCTGTATGTCAGCCCTTCCGAAATACACTAAATACACAATCAAATCTATCACTTGAAAATGGCGTGCAAAGACCACTGTACACAAGACGTGGAGTTGAAACACTGATCAGTTACAATGTGTGTGTGTTTTTTTTTTCCAAGCAGCTACAGCGCCTGCAAAGTGGACTCGATCCGCCACAGTTCTCCGTCTTCGTCAAAGCGAATGCGAACGCTGCACGTCAAGACATGCCTTCGGGGAGAAAAGAAAGGAGATAAGAATGATACGGGAAGGTTCGGGCTAGCCCTCACCGCTAGTGGATCGATTTCTCTTCGACTCCCTACAGCCACGACACCTTACAGCTTTTGCCTGCTGCATCACGTTTTTCGTGTCAGGCGTGTCGGAAGCGTGCGCGGGTGAGACAAAATAACTTTCACGCGAATTGCACCGTTGTAATGGCAAGCTCTAACGTCGCTTTAAAGCCACGTCTCCGAATCCACTGTGGCAGTTGTCACATTTTGGTGCGTATCTCTACTCTCTCTCTCTCTCGTTTAACGCTTTAGGGCCCTTTCTCTTCGATCACTGTCAATGGTGTGCTCGAAGCGGCAGCAAAGAACGTTGAGCTGATGTCGCTTTGAGGCTCTCTACTCACTTCAGGCTGTCACGTAGCTTCTCTGTAAATATCGAAGTTTTCGCTGCTTTTTCTCGTTAACATTGTTAGAGTCACTACATCAGTTTCCTCATCACAACGTTTCATCTCTTCATTCTTTTGTGTTTGTTTTGTTCATTTGTCGAAGCTAATATAGGAATACAAGACTGCCTGTGGAAAATAGTTTACTAGAATGGTTTTGTACGTTGTTCGGAAGCGAGGCAATCTCGCTGATTTGCAGCGTGTTATGGAGCAAAAGTGATATCTTTCACGCTATTGCTCATCAAAAGTAAAGACTGAAGTCAAGTGATCGCAGTACAGAGTGGAGTGAAATTTCACTTTACCCCACTCTGGCTGTCCGAAGTTTCAATAGGGGAATGTATCTTTGTGAAAGGCGTCTTATCATCCTTACTGTGCTAACTTTAAACGGCTAGGAAGTGGCGTCTTATGATGCAGATGTCGACAGAAATTCTTTGTTAAACCAAAGACGGTTCTTCATATCCCAAGACCCGAAAAGTGTCGTTATCTTCAGAATACGAACAGAAATGACAAACGTCGCTATTTCAAAGCGGAAGTTTTTCAATCGAATGTGACTCCGATGGCAAGGACCATTCGATTCGTATTGGAAATTTCAAACATTCGCCCAACCCTCGTATTTGCTTGTCGTGGTAGCCAGCAAATGGGCTAACGGCTCTTACAAACTAGACGCTTCGTGCAGTCGTCGCCTGGTCAGGATAACAGAAGCACAGCAGTCGTAAAACACTCTCCAATGGGTGTTATGGACTGCGCAGAGAATTATTTGATATAGAAAAATGCCGCCCATCGCTGTTAGAGGATTATGACCCCTTGCCCAGCTATAAACAACCTAAGCTCTCACGATGAACTGTGAGAAAAATTGATCTCGAGATCAAAAAAGTAGCTAAAAGGAATTAATGAGTTATTCCTTTAATACGTCAAGTAAAACATCTCTGTTGCCATTTCTGCACATTTAGTCGGTAGTTATCTAGGGAGGGCAGAAATATTATGCTCCTATTCTAATGTGTTAGGTATGTAGAGGCATTTGCCAAGTTTTTATTGTTTTATCGGTCACACAGGCAGCCTCTAGCGAGGTGTGTTGCAATTTTGTGACATTACGCATGTTTTATATCCATACAAATGGTGTATATAATATGTAGCAAGACCGAAACTTGGGCGAGTTGGTCGTACTTCATAATGGAACGGCAGCGCAACCACACCCGGACCGACGAAAGAAGGTACACGGAACACAACGCTGACAGTCAGCATTGTGTTCCGTGTACTTTCTTTCTTCGGTCCGTGTGTGGTTGCGCTGCCGTTCCATTATGGTGTATATAAATAGCTCGCCGTTAGTAGGATAGATGATGTATGCGTGGTGGCCGAGTGGCTAAACGCACCGCGCCACGGAGCGAGATGTCGCATGTTCGAATCCCCGGTCCCCCTCGAACCGAAGATTGTTTAATATTTCTTTATTTGCATACTGAACACCCCAATCCCCCATCCCCCTGGCTATGTCAGTGATGATGTGGGAAAACGGCTGTGCGTAGGTCAACTGGCGGACAGAAAGAAGGTGGCTTTTGAGACGCGCTGACGCAATTGTGACGCCATCACGAAAGAAAGAAAGAAAGAAAGAAAGAAAGAAAGAAAGCAGAAGCTTAGCGCATAATCCACTGGTGCACAGCGAAAAAGATAGCCTAATTAGATGGACGTACCTCCGACCGTTCCTAGGCCAGCACATGTGTACTATAGCACCAGATATAATCTAATATTTTTAAAGTTACGAAACTATCTGGGTGCAGCAAGCGTTCAAGAGTTTCTGCTTTGTAGAAGGGGACTCGCAGAGCATAATCAAGAAGGCGCGCTTGTTCCCAAGTGCCCACATGCCATGAAAATCGTTTTTGCATAAAATTTAAATGCACATACCCTTAGAAGTCAACTTTCTGTGAACAGTTTTGAAGTACTTGAGTTGTGACGGCACCGAAAGTAGAAGATTGGTATAGAAAAACAAGGAACGCGGACCCCAGCAATGTTAATTTGGTATGCAGCCGCACGCGCACGCTTTCTAAGCGCGGTGGCGGCATAATTAAGAGCGCCCTTGTGCGAAGAAAGCGGTGTAGAACGTGACGAGAGCAATCGTTGCCGCCCTGACAAGCGATGCCGCGAGGCGTATCGCGCGTAACGCAGGTTTTCAGAGAGTGCGCACGCTTGTGTGCAAGTGTTTTAACTTGTGTATGCATTATTAGGTGAGCTTGTCACCGTTTTGTTTAGACACGTGGACATAAAAGAAAAGGTCGACGCTGTCAAATTGAAGATAAAGCAGTTTAATTCGCTCGAAGTTGGATAGGTTGCCCGAGGCTTTTGTCCGTCAAATAGGTGCCTACTCAGCACAGACTAAAGAAAGGAATAACTAAAAATAGGTCAATCGCGCAGAAAGGTAAGCGTGTTCTCTGGTGCATACAACTTCGCCGTACTTCTGTTGTAGTTTCTGCGTGTCCAGCGCCTCCGAGCGTGCTATAATTGGTTGAGAAACAAACAGCGGTTTTCGAAAAACGAATGGTGTTGCATCAGCCAAGCTTCAGAAAAAGAAAATTCTGAGTTCTGAGGGCAACTTCTTATTTCGGATTCCCTGCTCCACAAAGGCATAATCGTGCGAGCAACGAAATGCAGTTTAAGCGAAGAACAAAACGTTTGCTCTTGCCCCGCGCAAGATCATGTACGCACTTTTTTTTTCTAGCTCTTTGTGTATGTGTGTATGTCTTGTTTGCAAATGTGCTGTATTTTCTTACACAAAATTTCGGTATGTTTTGAATAAAGGCAAGGTGTAAATGTCATTAATAGTTTGATGGTGGTGCTGTTTACAAATCGAAAGACCGCGTTACGGCAGTTTGTTAGGGCATATTTCTTGTATATTTTTTTCTGTTCTTTCAAAACAGCTTGTTCCTGAATTGCATAGAACTGCAGCTGTCGACTGTCCTTTATTTTGTCCAGTTTTTAAACGTAGTCGTAACAGGTGGAGTATGTGTAGATATGATTGTATGCGCATGATCAAAACTCCAAGAGCAAGCGGCTACCAGATGGCTGAAAACATCCGTGTGTTCACCTCTTTGGGAAAGGCAGAAAATCACTTGAGTTCCCCAACTCCAGTGCATATATATATTATTTTGCAATTCTTGGCTTTCTTCGGTCAACACCACATCGGTCAACACCGCAGCCGAACGTGTCAAACATGAGGATAATGCCATCTCCTAATCCGATCAAATATTTCGCTCAGCACATTCTTGGATAGCGAAGGGCTCAAAGTTCAGAGGAAATATGTTCACACCGGGGCAAATAATACTCCCTTCTAGCAAAGTGAATATTTATCTTCCAGATAACCTACATGCCTTCCGTATAACTATTATCTCGTTATCTCTCTCTAGGACAATTGGTAGTACTCTTCATGTATTATGAATTTATTGGCGTACATTATGTAGTAGTCTCGTGCCGATGTTTCGAATTGACCCACGCAAACGTATGCCGCTCTAAGATGCATGACGGGACTTGTCACAATCGACTGTCTTTTGCGACTTATGCCAACAAGTCACAATTTCGATTAAAACTTGCGATCAGCCACGTAGAGCTTGTATAAGACTGCTGAAATGTCGCAAAGCCCGGGCACGTTAGGTTGCTCTCATGATATCAGAAAGATTCAAGTTCTTTCACAGAAACCAACAAGAAAGGGAGCCATTGCAGGCATTTATCGTTGAGATTCGCAGGCTAGCTCATAACTGCAATTTATCTTCGATGTTGGAGCGCATGCTGAGGGATCGCATTGTTTGTGGAGTGCGGTCGAAAAACCTGCAGAAACAACTGTTAGCCGAAAGGACTTGACGCTGTCAGAAGCGGAAGCACTTACTCTAGCAGCCGAAAGCGTAGAGTTAGGGGCGCAACAGATGGACAGGCCGTCGGTGTGTTCAACGTGAAGCTTAAAAGGGAACCCACAATCAGCAGGGGTGAATCGAGCAGCTTATCGCAACAATGTAGCTGCGGTGACAAACAGGGCCATCAAGGCAATGCGTGCTCATTACGAAGGCACCGGTGCTACAAATGCGGGAGACAAGATCACTTGGCGCCAGTAAGCACCCGAACAGTCACCGCCTACAGAACCTTCGCGATAACCAAATGTTCAGCGGAAAGTGAAGATAACTACAGTAATGCATTACAAATATGGTCAGTGAAAACTAACGAATGCCTGGTTCCGCCCCTGCTCAAACAGGTTGCATGGAACGGAGTGCGGCTGAATATGATAATCGACACAAGTTCGCCTGTCTGCGTAGTGCCTAAGGCCGCATGCGAAGTCAATCGTTTTAAGTGGCCACCGCTTTGTGAAGCTACATTAACTCTGTCATGTTATCTTGGAAATATATCAGTGCTGGACGTTGTAATAATGCAAGCTTACTATAAGTCCGCCACCGTTGACTGCGGTCTCGTAGTGTTAACTTGCGAAGGTCCTAGCCTTTGCCGCCGTGACTTATTGTAAACGCTCGAGACACAAGGGGCACCGCTTCTTCATATTGCGTCGTTTTCGGCCGCAGTGAAGCTGCAGAGACCGGCAGCTGCACCCGTGATGCAACAGTACGCAGACCTTTTTGCGGAGGGCCGGGGACTCACCAAAGGACCACCAGCACGCCTTCACATAAAGGACGGAGCAACCCCAAGGTTCTACAAGGCAAGAAAAATTCAATTTTCTCTGCTAGACAAGGCCTCCGCCGAGCTAGACCGACTTGTGGCCGAAGGTGTTATTTCGCCAGTTTCCTATTCCGAATGGGAAAACCCCGGTGGTACCAGTGCTGAAACGCGATGGCACAGTCCCCATCTATGGCGATTTCAATGTTACCTTTAACCCAGTATGTGAAATGGAGAGATATCCTCTACCCGTAGTGGGCGACATTATCACTACGCTTCGCGGGGCGGAGCAGTTCAGCATCTTGGATCTACGCGATGCCTACAACCGAATGCTTCTAGACGAAGATTCGCGTAAGCTAGCTGTTATCAATTCATAAGGGTGGCTTGTTTTGCAAGTTGCAAACATCTTTCCTGTTCCTGTCTTTTTTTTTCTTGGCTCAGTTTCTTCTGCTTTCTTTTGGTGCTGCTGGCATTTCCTCACGAAGAGCTGTTGTCAACACTCACAAGGGCCTCTTTTGCTATAATAGGCTACAGTTTGGCATTGCCTCGGCACCTGAGATTTTTCAATGAACAATTGAGTATGTTCTACAAGGCCTTCCAGGGGTTCAAGAATACTTAGATGACGTCCTCATAGCCGACGCGAACCTTCAAGCAGTCCTGGAGCGTTTCAGGTAATACGGCGTCAAGCTCCGCGTGGACAAGTGCCGAATAGGTGAGGCATCCGTTACGTATCTAGGACACAGAATTGACGCGGCAGGGTTGCACCCGTCAGAGAAGAACATCGAGGCAATTAAGCTGGCTCCGACTCCTCAATGTCGCTGAGCTGCGGTCTTTTTTGGGCATGCTAACTTTCTATAACAATCTCTTTCCAAATCTGTCCACACTCTTGACCCAAACTGTGCATTTCACTCAAATGATTTCGCACATTGCGGACGACTTTATGCCGCACTCAGTAGAGCATTTTATTCCTTCGTCGCTTTTGTTCGAGCAGGGTATACCGACAGAGAATGTTATCAAGAGCGAACGCTCAGCCGTTTAGACTATGTTGCTCCCATCTTTTCTGTTTTTTTTTTCGTGAACATTTTGCGTGTAGAATTGAGACGGCCTGTAGGAACGCAAAATTCGTGCATTACGGGAAGTCCCCGCATCTTTACGGAATCTCCGCGCCGTGACGAGCTTTGCGTAGCGCGTCTATTTCGACAAAGAAACGTCGCAAACGCTAACAGTCATTCCGGTTGTTTTTTCTCCCTCACAACCCCTGAAAGGATGGCTTATCCCCTACGAGCGAAAAAGCTTTTCTTTCGGCTCGTCCCGAGGCGACTGCAGCGCAGATGCAAATGGAGATGCTTTGAAGGTGATGCGGATGCGGCGCTGCGTGAAAAGGCGGTGGGTAAACACTGATACGTTATGCCACGCGTTGTTTATGAAGAAAACGCGCCACCGGCCGTTTTAGGAGATGCGCGTTCGAGGTTTTCAGAGGCGGTGGAAAATCTGCAAAAAGGGATTTCCCACAAGGCTCGCCACCCATTCTTTGTGTCTTTCTCCGTACCCTCTGATACAAGCCATTTGAGCCGGCGAGGAAAATATTTGAGTAGGAGATGATTTACACGTGTCTTCGTAAGGTCTTAACTTCTCGGTTGCGAGGCGTCTTTACGAAATTGCTTCCCCTTCTCCTCTCACTCTTCCTCTCATTGTGCCCAACGAGAATGCCCTGTTTTGAGAACACCCGTGTCTTGTTGAAAAGGCATGCCAACAACTGCCTATGGGAGCGCGCGACAATGCTCACGAAGATACGCATACTGATGTATCCTTACGGGGCATTCTTTTTGGGAGTTTAAAGTGTTGGGCGCGATTTGCCCTTCAAGTAAGCCCGCATTTCTGCACCTTGAGGGTACACATAGGCACGCTTGCTGACACCGCTGATGCGAGCACTATGTCTTGGTGCCTTCCTATCGTGATAAGAGCAAATAAGACGTTGTTTTCTTGCCGCGTTATTGCAAGTAGGATTCTGTCGGCGAAGGTGTACCGTAAGCGCGACACATTTTACGAAGTGGAACTCTAAACTGTGAACTCTATGAACATTTCATTGAAATGCGCCGTTAATACCGGAATGATTTCTCATTCATCCCTTTTCAGCACAAAGATGTGCACAAGTGGGGGGCGTAAAACTAGACATTTATATCTCATCATCGTCATCATCAGCCTGTCTACGCCCACTGCAGGGCAAAGGCGTCTCCCATGTTCCGCCAATCAACTCGGTCCTGTGCATTCTGCTGCCACGTTATACCTACAAACTTCTTAATCTCATCTACCCACCTAATATTCTGTTTCCCCCTCACGCAGCGAGCGATGGAAAGGAAAATGATGGGTGTAACCTTAAGAGACAGGAAGAGAGCAGAGTGGGTCAGGGAACAAACGGGGGTTAAGGACATCATAGTTGATATCAAGAAGAAGAAATGGATATGGGCCGGGCACGTAGCACGTCGGCAGGATAACCGGTGGTCATTAAGGGTAACTAACTGGATTCCAAGAGATGGCAAACGCGTGAGGGCGAGACAGAAATTATACATCATACACTGCGTTAAACTCAAGTCTACTGTTTCCGAACTTTCTACATATCTACTTGTATAGTGTTTATTGGTTCATTTTTCGACAACGAAGTTCGCCGCACACGAGGAAACGGGGACACCAAGGAGGTTACAAATTTAAAGCCTCCTTGGGGGACACACATCTCTAATGCCACCCTTTTGCTCAAAGATACAAACTGTGGCCTCTACAAAGTGGTAATTTTCTGTAAAAGACTGTACATCTAAGCTTATGGTTTATGAGAACCAGCAAAATGGTGCAACTCGGACAGGTGAAATTTTTGCACGTAGAAAAGCTGACAAATTTTACGGCCGTTACCTGAGATACTTCCTGAGGATGTTTACGTTGGGGAAATCACACTGTTAAAAGAACATGTCATGGCTACTGTATCTGATCTCTTTCCTTGAGAAAAAAAAATGACGAAAGTGAAGCGCCGCCGGCGCTTTTGCAGATGCCGTTTGTTTATTGTTCTTTTTATAGAAGATATATGCCAGAGTGTAGGCTTGGGAATGTTAGTAATCCATTTTATTTACTGTTTTAGCGCACTTGTTAACAAAACAAAGGTGCAAATAGAGGCCGTTCTTTTGTCCTCTGTTTTGTTAACAAGTGCGCAAAATAGTAAAAAAATGAATGCCTAAATTTGCTTCTCACCCATAGTTGGTGATAGAAAATAATCTCAGGCCGATTCTAAGGGAGTAAGAAGAACTTGTTCTACCAAGAGTATACGCGAGCTAATGTCTACAATCTGTTTGGAACCCTGGCCTCCCGGCCGTCTACGTCTGCTGCACATTTCGGTGCTCGGCCTAGGTCGCACCCAACGAAATCGATCTCTCAAAACAAATACAAAAATGCGCAGTAAGTAATGCGATTAAGACTGCTTGTTCTTGTGCTGACCCGAAGGTCGCGGGTTCGACCCCGGCCGCGGCGGTCGCTTTTCGCTGGAGGCAAAATGGTAGAGGCCCGTGTACTGTGCGATGTCAGTGCACTTTAAAGAACAAGAGATGGTCGAAATTTCCGGAGCCCTCCCCTACGGCGTCTCTGATACACATCATGGTTTTGGGATGTTAAACCCTAGATATTTTTATTCCTTGTTCTTGTTACTGGGCGTAAATAATATAAGTAACAAGAGCACCGAGTGACTCTCCTGTTTCTCTTCCAAGCACTTCCGGTCCAGCTTCCGGTTTCTAAAACACCTTCTAAAATATAAAATTGGTACGCAATGGGTGGTTCTGGTTCAAGTTAAGAGTTGTTTTGGATACATATATCAGCGCACAAGATGTCTGAAGATAAAGGCCAATCAACTGTCAGGATAATTGACAAAAATAATTGAACGAGTTCATTGAAATAGCATACGGTTTTCTTAAGAGCAGGTGAGATCGTAGCGGCACCTGGCGGATCGCATCTCAGCCACGCGCTTCCTGCTACGTGGCCTCTGAGATCGGCTTCGGCAGCTCGACGAAACACAACGCGAACCCAAGGAACGCAGCAGGGCACACGAACGCTGACGTGCTAGTGTCACTACAAGACTCCCGAGTCGAGGCTTAGGGTCGCCTGCTATTTTAATTCTAATGGGCTTGCTGGGTTCGTCCTACGCAGCAAAGAAATGTTCACTTAAAGAAGCCGCTTCTAAAAACAGCGTGCGAGAAAACTTGGGCAATGTGGAATCTCGCAATTTCGCCCATACTTCGTCAAAATCTAATCTCCTCAGCGCCCTATGCGTTTTGCTGTCAACTATACCAGTCCAATGCGAACGGGTGGGAGGTGACATTGTATCAGGCTTCCCCTCAATATCTATTCGCAACTCTCATTCACAGCGTCGCATTTTTTTCAATTGTTCTTATTTATTGCGCGCGACTCGGTTGCGTAAATTAAGCGGGCTTTTTTGTTTGCATCGCCCTGACTTGAATCTTGGCGTTTCATTCCGTCTAGCCGTCTTTAATTTATAGAGCTGCGTGTCGAAGCGAGCCTGAAGTGCGACTCGCACATCTCGTCGCTTGGGCCGGTCTAGGAGCTTGCGGAGAAATAGCGAGACCCCCTGGAATGCGGCCTAGAAAGAGCGAGCGCGTCGAAGCAACGGCCCGCTGGCGTAATTACGCAGAGTCGCAAACTTCGGCGCGAGGCATATTGCCTGGCGAGAAACTTCTTTCGAGTTCAAATGGGAAGTGTGTGCGTCGTCGAGTTCACAGCAACTTCGTCCCCTTTCTCGTTTTCTTTATCATCTTCTTTCTTTCATCTGCTCTTTCTCTCTCTCTACTATTTTTTTTCTCGGCGAAGGCTATATATACGAGACATTCACTCGAAGATCAGGGTGTTACAGTGATTTATATATTGATTTACATGCAGCACGAGAAAGGAGCAAGTAAACAAACAAAATCCGCTGTGCTAGAAAGACGTTTAATTAAGCGCAAAAAGAAGTTCGACCGAGTCGTAACGTATATCACATTTTGCAGGAAGCTCACAGCTATATGCTTTATGAAGACGACTGCTAAGCGTAAGTGCTCGTAAGCGTGAATGTTTTTTTTTTTTTCTGACTCGAGAAATTTCACCTACACCAGGTACTCGATTGCCGTGTCGTTGATGAGACATTTCGGAAAGCATACGCTACAGAGTTACCTATCTGCTGCACCGACGCATCATACTTTCGTCTACTTAAGCACGCTAAGCCCGTGTGCATCAACGGGAAATGGCCAAAATAAAAAATAAAAAAAAAAGCAAGTTGCTACAGACGCCAGCTTCGAAAACGTAGTATACCCGTAACCAGACGACGATTATACGATCCAAGAATAGATGGAGTACTTGGGGAGTATTTCTGCCAGACAACTATAATGGTCGTCTGGGTTGCTCGAGCTTTCTTTCTTGAAAACCCGGCTCTCGGCGCTTTCCTAACAAGAATGTTATGTCATGTTGACAGCGCGCACGCCGTTCATTACCGGAAAGTGCCGGGACCCCGGTGACAACGGAAGGAAAGCACGCGAGGCACATGACGAGTATGGTTGTGTGGCAGAAATACTTCAGAAATGCTCGATTTTTTGTTAGAGTGTAAAAGTGCAGGGGCAAGAAGTTACGTCAGCGCGCGTCATGGCCTTGAGCGCGCGTGATGAAACGCGATCGCTCTCTCCTTTTGTGAATCCTGCGCGCAAGTTTGGCTCACTATGCCACATTAGCAGGCTACGGAGCGCTGCGCTGGCACGTGGCGGCACCCCACGGCAAGAAGCTAATCTGATCCAAACGCCGCTCTCGATTCATGCCGACTATTGGCCAATACCATGCTACCCGCTGTCCGGCGTCAAGCAGCGGGCGGAAGGAAAACCAAAAACTCTATGGAATTTCTCTTTCGAATACTCTGAATTTTATATATGCCAAAGTGAACTATAAATTTGCTTTACGGTTTAGCTTACATTTAGCTAAACAACTGATTGCCTCTGCTTTTATTTCCTTTTTTTTTTGTCGAGCGCCATAAATGTGGGGCGTATGCAGGCAGTCTGCGATGTGGGCCTGTGTTTATAGTTCCACGCATTGTCGGGTCAACGAGGCATCGCTCTCATTTGCGCGGTGGTTTCGTGCGTACCTTCCGTAGGCTATTTGCTTATGTGTTGTTTACTGGCGTGACACTTCAGAGAAGCTGAACAAGCTCTCAGAATGTGTAGATAACCGCTCCTGTGACTGCTTTCGCTCGTGCACGGCCGGCGTGCCCTCGCCTTTCGTGACGTTGAATGCGGCACGCTAAGCGAAGAAACGCTGTACTGTGTAAGGTAGGCAAAGTGATAATTTCAAGGCATGCTGTCTCGCTACAGTGGTTTTCCTCGATTGGGCAACGTGAGTTTTCGAACTATTGTGCTGTTGTGCTCGTGAGCCGTTGTATCATAATTTCTTCATCTGCAGAGTACTTTGGTGTATATTGCAAGTTCACTATTCGACTAATAAAACAAGCTTGCTGCCGCGATGTTTCTTGTTGATCTTGCTTTTCTCTGGCACGGGCACTTGGCGAGCCATAAGGACTCAATAAAATCGCGTAGTTATCAAAAGTATGTGAAAGGTCATCAATTGAAAAAATCAATTTCGCGCCCTGTAGTGCAAATGCGCGACGTCGCTACCGCTTCCAGTTGTAACATAATATCCTTTTTTTTTGCTTGCTGTTATTTGTGCCCGCGATACCTAGATGGCGACGGTGGCAACAAGCCGCCAACTACTTGACACTTGGGCTTCTATGGAAGTTTCGCTACCTGTTTACATATACCTTGGCATTTTCGTGGAACTGGGAGCCACAGAGAAGTTGTACCGAAGTTATGGGTGAAGCAGAGCAGGGTGAGCACAGTTGTTTCAGAGAGAGAGCAGAGAGATAATAAAACGAGAGAAAGGCAGGGAGGTCAACCAGAATTGTAGCATCCGGTTTGCTACCCTACACTAAGGGGAGGGGGAAAGGGAAAGAAAGATGGAAAGGAAAGCGGAGAGAAGAGCAGGCGCGCGATAAAATAAATATAAACAAAAGGAAGCTGTAGAGTGGGAGTACTAAAGCCTATTCAACAGGCAACTGGCACGCAAAAAGTTCAGTAAGGCCAAGTAAGACATTGGTTCATATTCTGTGCACTGTAGTGAGTAGCAGGAATGAAGAAGTTAATTTCTCATTTTACAGCCGCTGATTCTTGATGTCCTAATTTGTCGCCATGTTTGTAAATCCATAAATACTTGCACCACTGGCTCAATTTTTTATATGTGGCCTTCTGCGGCCATAACTATTATGAAAGCACACACAAAAAAATTTCTCTACGAAAAAAAAAAATTATCAGCTTTTATCAGCAGCGCACATGCGGGCCTAATATTTGAACGAGGGAATGCGCCGAACGAGCGAGCTGGGAACGAGAAGTTGGTTGGGGAAAAGACACTCCCGCTCAAATCATCTATGCGCCTCCCGGAATTTCGGCAATAACCCGACATCAGAAACTAGCGAACGTGTGTGTGGTACGCCGTGACAGCCGCGCGGACTCGGGCTGCCGCCTCTCTTCGACACGGCTGGACAAATCCGTCGACACATGGTTCCTACAGTCAGTCCGCCTTCTCCAACAACTCTTCTCCGTCCTCGGTCGAACCGCTTGGTCAGTCGATCGGCGTGCGTCCCAGACCGATCGCCTCCGGCCACGCACAAACAAGAACGCACACAAATACAATGTGTGTAGAATGGCAGCCACAGAGCGAATCGTTATCCATCGCACGGCCGCAGCGCATTTCACGCTTCCCGCCACATCTTCCAGCCTCCATTACGACAGCCACTGGAAAGCACACGTTGCAAACCACCGCGTCGTTACGATAGCATAGAATTCTGGTCTAGCAAATTTGATCAGAGCAGTCGGGAGATCAAAGTGGGATCTTTTTGAGGTCAATGCGGTTTGGGGGAAGGGAAAGGGGGCAGTTATGACGTTTAGGGTGCGCTTGGTTCGATCGCTTTGTGCATCTCCACCGTCGTTCCATCTTTGCGTCACGTTTTCACTTTCCCAGCTGTCATATCTAGCCACAGTGACTCAGCAGTTTCGTCCTGTTTTGTTTTAGCTACCATGCTTCATTGCGCAACCTTGCAGCCAGATAATGTGAATCGTAAAGGCTTTTACAGCGAAAGCTGTTATGAGATCACAACAAGGGCCGTTTTTGGCGCCGTAGTTGTCCGCCAACGCCGCCGCCGCCGGTGTCCGCAACCACAATCGCGCGAAATAAAAATAAAAAGAAATAAGAAAAAATATCCAGGATAGAACGAGGTTGGAACCTGGGCCCTCTGCTTAGGAGCCCAGTATTCTACCTCAAAGCCATGCCGGTTTTTTATTTATTTATTTTTCTTTATGGCAGAACGTAACATTGAAACAAAAGCAAATACATCCCTACTAAGCTTCAAGCTTAGTGTTATAGCTTAAGCATAGAATGCCACGTGCCACACACGCTTAAAATGGTTTCAGATGACACAGGTCGTCCATAACTTTCAGTAGTTCACCATCGTAGCAAAGTTTTGGAAGTACTTCTCGCAACTAGCACATTTGTTCAATAAAATATATACAAACTGGCCGAGCCGCATGGCAGTTAGGCATTGTGATTTCGATCCTCAGAGCCATGCCAGTGCTTGAAACTGCTTTGCAAAAAGACCCTATACAGTCTTCATGTCGGGAAGGAACCGCATTAACATACGCAACGTAGAGTGGTAGAAGAGGTAAATGACAACGAGGCGTCACACAACGCGAACTCTGTAACCAGGCGTCACACAATGCGAACTGCGCAACGAGTGGGTTGTTGAATGCTTCCAACGCATTACAAACGGCTCTTCCATATTATTTATCGTCGACAGCCACAGCATCAACCAAGTGCACATAATTCCTTACTGGTGTTTAGCGGGTACCACGGTTCTCCGCAGAATGACGAAAAATTTCATAGTGGCTGCTTCTCTACTTCACAAAAAATATGACGATTTATAGCGTAGTGGGTTCCTCGCAAGTGCACTTCTGTTGGTTGCCAAGGGAGCCCATAAGGCTCCCATGATCCATTTCCTCAGGGTCTCAATAAAGTAATTCTCTCTCTCTCGTTCTCACGTTAACGTATGTTATAAAGCGTAGTGGGAGAGTTAAATAACGACCGGGTGTCACACAATTCGAATTACGTAACTAGTAGGTCGTTTAAAGCTTGCAACCCATTACAAAGGGCTCAGCCATAATTCTTCATCATCATCAACCGTCGCATCAACAAAGTGCACATAATGCCTAACAGATTGTACCTCGCTTCTCCGCAGAATGACGAATGATACCGTGATGGGTGCTTCCCAACTTCACAAAAATTATGATTTGCGGCGTAGTGGGTGTGTTGCCAGTGTACTTGTATTAGTAGCCACAGGAGAATTTATAACGGGCCTGGAGGCAGTGCAAAACCACATTAGGTGCGGAAAGCTTTGTGTGGGTGGCGGGGCAGATCAATACATCGACTGAGAAGAAAAAGAGGCTGGCTTTCGCCTTCGAGTCGTCTTAGGTGAATGCCTAAGGGACCCATTGTGTTTTTTGCTCTAAATGAGCTCTTTATTATAATACCGGTTTTGTGTTTCTGCCCCTTCTCTTTTCATGCCTCGAAGTTGAACGAAGTTCCACTCCGTACCAGTCACTCTCTTATGAAATCGGGTGGGTCGATAAGGCCTCACCCAGCTAGGCCTAAAATTGATGTCTGTTCTTTCAAATGGTATCCTGTCGGGGGTTCCAGAATTGATAAGGCGGGCCCGTCATTTCCGCACGCGACTGCGCGTTACCTCTGGGGCCACTTATTTCGTGAATAAATTGCAAAGTGGCACGTAATTGGGCCACTGCAGCGCAGCCAGGCACCCTTAAAACGAACACGTCAATTTCTGATTGCACAAATATTCTGGCTGCATCATTAAAATTTGGGCGCTGCTTTAGGTTCCAGAATCTATTTGCTTCGTAAACGCCGAGTCAGGATCGCAGTTCACCGGACACTCTAATAAAGCTTAGAAACCCATGAGGGAGTTTGGGGCAGCGTTGGCCCAGTGCTGGCGTACTCATTAATCGAAAATTCCGTACGTAACAGGGATTCGCGTAATAAGGGACTCGCTGTTCTCGGGTACTGCAGAGTGGTCGGGGTGCAGAGTGATGTTGCGGCCTTCGATAATCTCTCGGCGTACACTTGCTGGCGAATGAAAATTGCCAGAATGTTGCACGTGTCTGAGGAATTAGCGCGGCAACACGGATTGTAATTCTGCCACTGGCACATTCTAAATTGCCTCTGCCCACGGGAAACCGCGGTTCTGAGGCAGCGACGCAACCGCTAGTTTGGAATCACTCGCCTTTTTCGAGGGACCTTATTAGGGAAGGTTGATAGTTCTAGCACCTGCTAGAGCTATCAACCTACACTCTTCTTTGGAGGAGTGGTATATAGGACTGAGGCAGCCTCAGGTATCTTATGTCCAGTGTATATAGAAGAAATTGTTACTGACGTCACTGAAGAGTCATCGTCGTATGCTGTAGTGTGGCTCCAGACTACACTCTTAATCAGGTTCTGGTTAAATGCTGGCTATATCAAGGAAACCAGAGGAAAGATGTCCGGTTTCCTGGCTATATATATCCCTTTAAGCGGGACCTGATTAAGAGTGTAGTTAAGTACTTCGCAGTCGGACTCTTCCTGTTGTGTTTCGGTTTAGTAATTTTCGGCCGGGTCTCGACTAACCCTAGAGGGTAGAAGACGTTGTTTTACTGCGAAGGTGTACAGTACTCACGAATTCAAAGGCGGCATCTATTTTTTTAGTATAACGACTTGCATACGCAAATGTTCGAGATAACCTCATCATGTCGTGACGAATCTGATCTCTAAAGATAATGTTGGCTCTGATCTGCGCGTTCGCAATAAAACGGAAAGGTGGGCTATTGGTTTGGCTGCATAATCATAAATTTTGCGGCACGCAACACGACGACACTAAGGAAAAGTTACACAAGGACCTGCGCTGGTCCTTGTGTAAGTTTTCGTTTGTGTCTTCGTGTTGCGTGCTCAAAATTTATCATTATACGCGTTGGAGTTAAATCACGCGGCTATCACCCGAACTGAAGACGGTAGAATCAAGAACTAGCAGTTGTTCTGTGTACGAATACAACCGATGAGCGAAGCTCCTTAGAAATGGGACGCAAACGACTATGCGCCTGATCTCGCTTCTGGCTTTCATGAATGCGGTAGGGTGGGGAGCGGGTGGGGAGAGTGTCTGCTGCGCTCGGTGGCGCGAACGACTGGTGAGTCTGAGTCCAAGTAAACCCTAAGGGCAAAACATATTTCAAGAGTGAGTCCGAGTGAGCTCTACATTTTTTGCTTACCTGCTGACCTATGGGCTCGAAATGCGTCTTTTATGATGTATGACATCACGGTGAAATTATTTGCATGCCATAATTTAGACGTGTGTTTTACAGCGAAAGCTGTATATGGCTGGGCGAAACGAAAAATATTTCGCCACATGTTTCGATAATAGCCTCCATTGGCTGCGCCGTTGGTTACATCGTTCGCTACGTCGCACCCAAGCGCGCGCGTCATTGGCTGCGCCGTCAGTGACGTCGTCCCTCCGTCGGACCCAAGCAAGCACGCCATGGCGGGCGGGCGGATGCTTGGCGCAAGCGGCGAAAAAGTGGCAGTGCCGGCAGAGTAGCGTCAACGTGGCAATGGCGCAACGCGTTCACCGGGGCCAACGCCCGCTTTCGGCGGGAGCTTCTCGAGCGGCACTTCGGCTGCGGCTGCACAAGAACCTGGCTACGATCGACGGGATCCGGTCTCAACAACAACGGAACAATGCCATGGAGGTACTGACGCGGTGGTTCCCAAGCTGCTCCTGACGTCGGTCAGTTTCGGGTCTGTGAGACATGCAAGAAATCGCTAATCAAAGGCAGTATGCCAAATTTAGGCCTCATTAACGGCTACGCTTACCCACCGATGCCTTCACAATTGCCCAGGCTCAACGTCGTCGAGGAACGACTAGTGGCCCTGCGTCTGCCCAAACACGGTCCATTGCTGACAGGAACGCAAGAAGGAGGTGTTCGCAATGACAACGCGACTCGGCAAGCCAACGGCATTTCCAAATTTGTCTGCCCCGAAGTTCATTGGGACCGCTTAATTGAGCTGATCGAACGCATCAGGGTACACGGCGACGACGCGCAACGGCGGTTCGTGCAGGAGATAGCGTTCCTCGAATGCGTCGAACTTCGAAACAATGATCCCGATGCGTGTGCAGAATACGTCAACAAGCTCTTCGACGTCATCCTCAACATCCTGAAAGACCGGCGGATTTCGCCGTTCAAACCATACCAGTAATTGAGAAAGGCTTCAATACAACGTCGGGATTAACCCACTGCTTAACACCGGGCCGCACGCTTCAGCTTCGCTGGTTAATTATATGTACGGAGTTCTTGGGTGGTGATTTTTTTTATTTCAACTTGCACGTATTTGCCATGTGCGTGTGTCTTCATCCTCTCTGTCACGTGTGACTAACTATTTGCAATCGTTTTGTGCTTTGCAGGATGCAGCCGTTGTCCACAACGAGCAGTGTTGTGTGCGCTGGCGCGTGCAATACCAGTCATCTATCGCTTCCGTTGGAGCAGCTTCACAGAAAGGACTGTACCAGATATTACAACGCGACTGGACCTGTACTGGACATTTTGCTGTGAATTAAATGAAAGAAAGCAGAAACTTCATATGTATAGAAAAAAATAAAACTTTTCACACCAGACTCTAGCGAAACCACTATGTTACGTGGTTATTGTATATACGCATATCTCTTTTCTCTCTCCATCATCACCCCTCATCGCTCCTTTTCCCCCCTTTTCCTTTTCTCCTGTGTAGAGTAGAGAGCACTATATCTCGGACCGACCACTCCGCCTTCAAATAAATTCTCTCCCTCTTCGTTGTCTCACTTTTCCTTTTCGTTGTCGCATTGACTGCAAAAGCGGTGATACACGCGTGATTAATATTCTTTTCGCGTGTTCTTTTCCGCGCCATTTGTAGCTCACCGCGGAAAAAACACGCGAAAAAAGTATTAAGCATTGCGGATAGTAACTGCAGAAAATCGTCCCTGGGGATTAACGGATCATTTGAACTGGGGATAAAAAGTTCATCCGAATGGAGCATTTTAGCTGACCGACCGTTCGTCCGGCGAAGTGCAACTGTAGGGACTAACGGTTGCCCCCTAAGATGTAAATGCGAGGACTAAGTGTCACTCCATTGAGGTGATCTGTGGGGACTAACTAGCCCGGGAGGGTGTAAATGCGAGGGCTAAATGTTAGTCCACTGATGCGATCTATGGGGACTAACAGTTAGCTGCTTGGAGACTAACGATTAGACTCGGTGCCGTTAGTCCTTAAAAAGATTAATGGTTGCGGCAGTCCCATTAGTCCCCAAAGGGACGAACCACACTCCTTTTTAACACCCTTTACCTTAGAGTGCAGCGGGAAGCGGAACGCCTTCTGGCGTTCATGGCTCAGGTTATGAACTCTGCCTCTCGCGTTCCTGAAGTACTGTGTGGTATACGCATGAATACAGGCGTAGGGTACCCTATTACTGGGGAGCGCACACCTTGCCGTTTCTCTTCTTATTTGACGACGTTTTGAAAGAAAAAGATTGGTGCTTAGCTCAATGGTTAAGGCGCTCGCCTTCAGAGCGTGAAGGTCTGGGTTCAAATCATAGTGCTGCGATGGCAGTTTTATTTTTCTTTGTCGGTAGCACGAATTCATGGGGTTCAGATGCATTCGTCTAAATAAAGCATTGGTGCTTAGCTCAATGGTTAAGGCACTCGCTTTCGGAGCGTCAGGCACTAGGTTCAAATCCCAGTGCTGCGTGGAAACTTTTTCTTTTCCTTCGTCGGTAAGACGCATTCATGTGGTTTGGATGCAATGGGGCCTAGAAAGCGCGGCTACTTAGCGCAGTGGTTAAGGCTCTCGCCTTCGGAGCGTGAGACTAGGTTCGAATCCCATTGCGGCGATGAAAGTCTTTTTTTTTCCTTTGTCGGTGGGACACATTCATATGGCTCAGATGCAGTCGGGCCAACAAAGCGTTGGTACTTAGCTCAATGGTTAAGGCACTCGCTATGGGGGCGATAATGACTAGGTTCGAATTCGAGTCCTGCGATTGAAGTCCTTTTTTTTTCTTCGTCGGTAGGATGCATTAACATGGTTCATATGCATTCGAGCTACGGAAGGGTTCGTGCTTAGCTCAATGGCCAGGGCGCTCGCCTTTAGAGCGTGAGGGACTGGGTTCGAATCCCAGTGCTGAGATGGAAGTCCTTTTTGTTTTCTTCGTCGGTAGGATGCATTCACATGATTCATATGCATTCGAAATAAGGAAGCGTTGGTGCTTAGCGCAATGGTTAAGGCGCTTGCTTTCAGAGCGTGACGAACTAGGTTCGAATCGCATCTCGGCCGAATGAAATTTTTTTTTCTTTGTCGGTAGGACGCATTCACATGGTTCATATTGCCACGCCCACTTCTTGTCTTGTTTTGATGTATTCGGTTTTGACCGGCAGGGACGGTTATCAACGCTCGACGCTGTCCGCGAAGTAGTGTTCTAGAAGCGTCGCGATTGTAGTAGATCGGTTTGTTAAGATTGCGCCCCGCACGCGAATGTTCCAGTTTTGTCTAGAGATAACGCCGCCACCAGCGATATTGCTGGAAAGTTCAATAGCGCCTGTATAAAAGCCGACGCGCTTGATCGCTTGTCAGTTGATCGACGGACGACGCCCTGTTCGCCGCTATCATTGTACAGCGTGCATTGCTGTAGTTCTAGTTCTCATTTTCCGGCCACAAGTTCGGCCAAATAAACAGTTTCGTCCTACAAACGCCGACTGCTGTGTTCGTCGACGTCACGACCACGTGACATCTGGTGGAGGTGCTGCTTCTTCCATGATCCGGACGCCCCCGCGAAGCGCTGACCCAAGCCCAAACCGCGAGGAGGACGACGGCAAAGAAAACCCGGATCGTCGAACAAGCCGCAGGCAGAAGGGACTGCAGCCAGAGTACGGGCTCCTTCCCGAAAACACCAGGCAGCCCCAGGTCCCAACACCGACCGCAGCGACGATGACCGACCCCGTGCAGCCTGCGCCGATACTTCTCCGGCAGCCCAAGGAGCCGCCAACTTTCCGCGGGTCGTCATTCGAAGACCCGGAAACCTGGCTCGAGACCTTCGAAAGGGTCTCAGCGTTCAACAACTGGGACTCCGAGGACAAGCTGCGCCACGTCTACTTTTACCTGGAAGATGCAGCAAGGACCTGGTTCGAGAATCGGGAGTCCACTCTTCGAACCTGGGACGCCTTTCGCAGCGCTTTCCTGGAGACGTTCACAAGCGTCGTCCGAAAGGAAAGGGCCGCAGCCTTGCTGGAGACACGGGTCCAACTTCCAAATGAAAGCGTGGCCATCTTTGCAGAGGAAATGACCCGGCTATTTCGCCACGCTGACCCTGTCATGCCCGAGGACAAGAAAGTCCGCTTCCTCATGCGAGGAGTAAAGGAACAGCTCTTCGCTGGACTTATGAGGAATCCGCCGAATACCGTCGAAGAATTTGTCTCCGAAGCAACAACAATCGAGAAAACGCTTGAGATGCGAACACGGCAATACAACCGCAGCTTCTCGACCACAAGCTACGCCGACGTTCAAGCACTAGGATCCGCCGACCTGCGTGAGACGATTCGAGCAATCGTGCGAGAGGAGCTGCGAAAAATTCTACCTTCGTCGCAACCTCAAGTGGATTCCATCGCCGACGTCGTGCGCCAGGAGATCCAGCATTCACTCGGTGCGCCTCAGCTAGCAGAGCCGCAGCCGCAAGCTATGAGCTATGCTGCTGCAGCCCGCCGTCATGCTCCTCCTCCACGCCCACGCCAGGACGACACACCGCCGCAGTACCGTCGCCAGACGCCGCCAGCGACGCCCTACCGTCCACCTGTCGGCCAGACGCCGCCGCCGCCACCGACGCCTTACCGCCCACCTGTCGGCCAGCGCTATACCCCGAGGAAGACCGATGTCTAGCGTGCCCCCGACAACCACCCGCTCTGCTACCACTGCGGGGAGGCCGGCCACACGTACCGCCGCTGCCAGTACCGTCAGATGGGGCTACGCGGATTCCCCGTCAACGCGCCGCGCCCGCAGCCAGGCGAACGGCCTCGCGACATCGACGACTACCTCACAGGCACACAGTGGCAAGAACGACGACCTTCCCGCTCACCGTCGCCCGGCCGCTACATGTCACCGCACCGCCGGCAGTACACTGGCCCAAACCGGGGCCGGTCGCCTAGCCCGTATCCGGAAAACTAAGGGCAGCAACCGATGGAGGTGCGGTTGCTGAACGACGAAATACCGAAGACCCTCCGCCGCCGACGCCGCCGCCACGACGAAGGCTTGAGGACACGACTCGAACCTCTGACGACGAAACCTCGCGGACCGAAGCAGACCTGACGACGCAACGCGGAAGCAGCGGTGCAAACCGACGTAGCCGTGACCCGACGCCGCGACGTAACCGCAACGCAAGACGGCGGACTAGCGACCTCGACGTTCTGATCGACGGCCACAACGTCACCGCTCTCGTCGATACTGGAGCCGACTATTCCGTCATCAGTGGGCCGTTCGCAGCAAAGTTGAAGAAAGTTAGGACTGCTTGGGAAGGCCCCGAGATCCGTACCGCTGGAGGCCATCTAATAACGCCGATTGGTGTCTGCACGGCGAGAGTCACTATCAACAACCGGACTTATCCTGCGAGCTTTGTAATCCTACAAAACTGCTCCAGGGATGTGATACTTGGAATGGACTTCCTAAGTGACCACGGCGCCGTCATCGACTTAAGAACCAAGTCGATAACCCTATCGTCGGAGAAAGCGACACCACCGGATACGAACCCATGTCAACATGCCCTCAACGTGCTCGAGGATCAAGTCACCATTCCTCCTAGATCCAGCATCATAATTCCCGTCGGCACCGAAACGGCTGAATGCATCGAAGGTGTCATCGAGAGCGATCAGGGTTTGCTGCTAGACCGTGACATTTGCGTCGCAAGAGGCATTGCTCGGCTGTATGAAGGGAAAGGAAGCGTGATGCTAACGAATTTCAGCCAGGAATACAGACACCTGAGCAGGGGCACGACGATTGCATACATCGAAGAAATCTTGGCCGTCAGCGATGCGTTTGCCTTTTCAGATTCTGACGAAGCTACGACGAAGATCCCTGAACCACCCTTCGACGTAAACCCAAGACTTCCCGCTCGCCAACAGCAACAGCTTCGACGCCTTCTGCAGGAATACAGGGACTGTTTCTCGTCGTCGTCGCGGGTCCGACAAACGCCCCTTGCTAAGCACCACATCATAACAGAAGAAAATGCTCGACCACTCCGTCAGAGTCCCTACCGGGTTTCGACGCGGGAACGGGAGGCCGTTAAGAAACAAGTCGATGAAATGCTACGCGACGACATCATCCAGCCGTCCAACAGCCCGTGGGCGTCTCCCGTGGTGTTAGTGAAGAAGAAGGATGGGACCCTACGTTTCTGCGTCGATTATCGTCGCCTGAACAAAATCACAAAGAAGGACGTATACCCTCTCCCACGGATAGACGACACCCTGGATCGACTCCACAACGCGAATTACTTTTCGTCGATGGACCTCAAGACCGGCTACTGGCAAATTGAAGTCGGCGAGAGAGACCGAGAAAAGACCGCCTTTATAACGCCGGACGGCCTGTTCGAGTTCAAGGTCATGCCCTTCGGTCTTTGCTCGGCACCTGCGACTTTCCAACGAGTCATGGATACTGTATTAGCTGGCTTGAAGTGGCAGACTTGCCTTGTTTACTTGGACGACGTCGTTGTGTATTCCTCGAACTTCGACGAACACCTCCAGCGACTTCAATCCGTACTTCAAGCAATCAAGAACTCCGGGCTCACCCTGAAGCCAGAAAAGTGCCGCTTCGCGTACGAGGAGCTCTTGTTTCTGGGTCACGTGATCAGCAAGACTGGAGTGCTCCCAGACCCGCAGAAAACAGCTGCCATCGCCGCTTTCCCGCCACCCACCGACAAGAAGGCCGTGCGCCGATTTCTCGGCTTGTGCGCCTATTACAGACGCTTTGTCAAAGACTTTTCACGGATCGCCGAGCCACTAACGCAGCTCACGAAGACCGACGTCGAATTCAGGTGGCAAACAGCGCAAGTCGAAGCATTTCATGAACTGAAACGACGCCTGCAGACACCTCCGATACTTGCGCATTTCGACGAATACGCCGATACGGAGATTCACACCGATGCAAGCAGCATAGGACTCGGCGCCGTCCTTGTGCAGCGGGCGGGCGGACTGGAAAAGGTTATCAGTTATGCTAGCCGGTCGCTGTCTAAAGCAGAGGTCAACTATTCCACAACAGAAAAGGAGTGCCTCGCCATCATCTGGGCTACGTCAAAGTTTCGCCCCTATCTCTACGGCAGGCCCTTCAAAGTTGTGAGCGACCATCACGCCTTGTGTTGGCTAGCTAACTTGAAGGACCCTTCAGGTCGCCTCGCACGGTGGAGCCTGAGACTTCAAGAATTTGACATTACTGTCGTGTACAAGTCCGGAAGGAAACACTCCGACGCCGACTGCTTGTCTCGTGCCCCCGTCGACCCACCAACGCCCGACGACCAGGATGATGACAGCTTCTTGGGAGCCATAAGTACCGAAGGCTTCGCCGAACGACAGCGAGCCGACCCTGAACTGAAGGGTCTAGTGGAATACCTGGAGGGCAGGACCATCGTTGTCCCAAAAGTATTCAGGCGAGGATTGGCATCATTTTCTTTGAAAAACAACGTCCTCGTAAAGAAGAACTTCTCTCCGTCCCAAGCCAGCTACCTTATCGTTGTACCTTCGGGACTGCGACCAGAAATTTTGCATGCCCTGCACGACGACCCGACGGCTGGACACCTCGGACTTTCCCGAACGCTCGCACGAGTACACGAAAAGTACTACTGGCCGCGCCTTGCCGCCGACGTCACTCGCTACGTAAGGACGTGCCGAGACTGTCAGCGACGGAAGACACCGCCCACAAGACCAGCAGGCTTCCTTCAGCCGATCGAGCCTCCTCGGCGACCATTCCAGCAGATCGGGATGGACCTCCTGGGGCCGTTCCCAACGTCGACTTGCGGAAATAAATGGATCGTCGTGGCTACCGACTACCTCACCCGCTACGCCGAAACAAAAGCCCTGCCCAAAGGCAGTGCCGCTGAGGTAGCCAAGTTCTTCGTTGAGAGCATCGTCCTTCGACACGGCGCCCCAGAGGTTCTCATCACCGACAGAGGTACGGCGTTCACGGCTGACCTAACTCAGGCGATCTTGAAATACAGCCACACAAGCCATCGCCGCACCACCGCGTACCACCCACAGACCAACGGCCTCACCGAGCGTCTAAATAAGACCATCGCCGACATGCTGGCCATGTACGTCGACGTCGAACACAAGACGTGGGACGCCATCCTTCCGTACGTGACCTTCGCGTACAACACGGCCGTACAGGAAACGACGCAGATGACGCCATACAAGTTGGTCTACGGACGGAGCCCGGCAACGACGCTCGACGCCATGCTACCAAACGTGACCGACGAGGAAAACATCGACGTGACCACCTACCTACAGCGCGCCGAAGAAGCACGACAGCTCGCCCGCCTACGGATAAAGAACCAGCAGACGACTGACAGCCGCCGCTACAACCTTCGACGACGCCACATGGAATACCAACCCGGTGACCGTGTATGGGTATGGACGCCAATACGCCGACGAGGACTTAGTGAGAAGCTCCTTCGACGATACTTCGGACCGTACAGGGTACTTCGACGCCTCGGCGCACTCGACTATGAGGTTGCCCCTGACGGCATTACGAACTCTCAGCGGCGCCGTGCGCGACCTAAAGTCGTCCATGTCGTGCGCCTTAAGCCGTTTTTTGCGCGTTAGCGAGCCTGGGGACTCTGTTTTTTTCCTTCGTTGTTGTAATTTATTTGTGTATGCACTTGTTTTGTTTTGTTTTTTTTTCTCTTCTATGTTCTTTCATAAGCATCGGGACGATGCTTTTTCAGAGGGGGGCAATGCCACGCCCACTTCTTGTCTTGTTTTGATGTATTCGGGTTTGACCGGCAGGGACGGTTATCAACGCTCGACGCTGTCCGCGAAGTAGTGTTCTAGAAGCGTCGCGATTGTAGTAGATCGGTTTGTTAAGATTGCGCCCCGCACGCGAATGTTCCAGTTTTGTCTAGAGATAACGCCGCCACCAGCGATATTGCTGGAAAGTTCAATAGCGCCTGTATAAAAGCCGACGCGCTTGATCGCTTGTCAGTTGATCGACGGACGACGCCCTGTTCGCCGCTATCATTGTACAGCGTGCATTGCTGTAGTTCTAGTTCTCATTTTCCGGCCACAAGTTCGGCCAAATAAACAGTTTCGTCCTACAAACGCCGACTGCTGTGTTCGTCGACGTCACGACCACGTGACAATATGCATTCGAGCTACGTAAGCGTTGGTGCTTAGTGCAATGGTTAAGGCACTCGCCTTCGGGGCGTGAGGGAGTAAGTTCGAATCCCATTGCGGCTATGTAATTCTTTTATTTGTCGGTTGTAAGCATTCATATGGTTCAGATCAGGGCTGGGCAAAGATACTTTGAAATTGTATCGCGATACGATACAAGATACTCAGGCAGGAAGTATTGGAGATACAGATACAAGATACTGTTGCAATAATTGTATTCGATACGATACTTAACAATCGTATCTTAAGATACTTCGATACATTCTCAAATTTGTTATTATAGATCCATATAATGTAGCAGCAAACGCCTATACACGAAAATGTCTGCTTGAAAATTTATTAACTGTGGCCTATTTTGTTTCACTTGAATGAAATGTCTATTAGTATCCCAAAAGTTTTGCCCTTCTTACTCAAAGTACATTAGTTTGCTTCCAAAACAACTTATTGGGGCTTCTTTTAGCTTCTTCACAGGACAACTCTTTATACACCTCGCTGACAGTAGTTCTTGCTTGTCATTTTTGCAGTTTATGGGAGTCGCTGCTCAGCTTGCCGACCAGTTAGCGGGTTGCCATATAATCACAATAATGTCAATAAGAAGCCTTCTCACGACGGCGCAAATACCGGTGTGGACTTTTACCTTGTCCGTAAAACAGTGGCGCACCGACGGGGGGGGTTTCGGGGGTTGTAACCCCCCCCCTGAGGCCGACCAACCCCCCCCCCCCCCCCCCCCCGTAACTGCCCCGCTGTCCTTCTCACCGGGAGTTCAAAGTTCATATCCAGAGGTGTCCTGAGGTCGACTTTTCCTGACTGGCTCTAGAAAAGTGTTGTATTCACTCATCTACTCCTAAATTGAAAAAAAAAAAACGCAAACCGCATGCTCTATGGCTCTGCGTTCCTAAATTTCCAGGGAAGCAGCTTTCCAATAATTATATCTGGGGTTTAACGTCCCAAAACCACGATATGATTATGAGGGACGCCGTAGTGGAAGGCTCCTGAAATTTTGAACCCCTGGGGTTCTTTAACGTGCACCTAAATCTAAGTACACGGGCCTCAATCATATTTTCGATGGAGGCGAAAATGCAGCCGCTGCGGCCGGGATTCGATCCCGCGACCTTCGGGTCAGCAGTCGAGCGCCATAACTTATCACTAGACCACCGTGGCGGGGCGCAGCTTTCCAAGAAAAAATATACTTTCACGGGTTGTCAGTCTGGCCCCTTTTTTATTTTCTTGCCCCTTTGATTACTACAATAGAGCATGCCATGGCAAATATAAGAATGGAACACATCGAGGGACGAGCTCTCATTTCACTCCAGCCGCAACCAAAAATATTTCTCAGATACGTCTAAACGACTGTTTTTCGATCGTCAAGAGATCCTACGTCATAATTTTTCTCTCTCATATAAATTTCATTGAACGAGAATTTAAATTCGCCCTTGAAACATAAGACTCTCGGCCGTGTTTGGATGTTCCCGTAGCCTGAAAATAAAACGCTGCAAAAACACCTACACAAGTCGATATCTTCGGTTTTCTTCAGACCCCCCAAAAATGCGGAATATATTAGTCTTAGACATTAATGCGAAGAGCCGGAACATACTGCAGCGCACAACGTGAAAAAACAAAAGAAAAACAGATGATATATTCAAGAAACTCACCAAGAACAGCTACGGAAAGTCTTTTATTCAGAAAGCAGTTCACTTCCAAAAACACGACGCAAGCTGATAAATCCAGCAACCCCCCCCCCCTTTTTCCAATCAACACCACCACAGAAATGCATCAGTCTCTACTATCCGAGTAGTGATCGAAACCATCGCTCCCAACGACCGGCCGCCGAAAGAGAAAATTCAAGACAGCAGCTGAACCGAGAACCTGAAAGGAAGACGGGAACGACGTCCCCAATTTTGCAAGAGATCGCAAGATTCCGAGGACGCGGACCGCCGAATCAATTTTCCTTAAACTACAGTTTTCGCAGTTGAAACCAACTACCGGAAATGAATCTTGACATATGTTAACGACCCAAACAACGTGAACCGCGCTCAATGCAACCTACCCCTTGTGTACAGCGCACAAAAAAAAAAGAAAGAAAAAGAGAGAGAGAGAGAGGCATCTGCGTACCCACTTCGACGCGTCCGTCTAAAAAGCTCCCCACCCCCTTCACTGTTCAACTCATGCCTTCCGGTCAAGCCCTTGCACTGCTCTGTTCTTTTGCCGACAAGCACCGCCGCCGCCTGAAGCACCCTTCCATACCCGCCTGTGCTTCCCTTCCTCAAACTCCGAAGAGGGAACCGCATGGTTTCTGAAACGTCGGGACAATGCTCACTCAAATTTTAAAGATAAGAAGGCGCCGGCGGCATCTGATTCCATCCGCCAAGCTTCGACGCACGTGTTTTCTATTTTCTTCGGGGCTGCTGGTGAATGGTACCGTCTGTCGCTTAATGGCTGCAACGGAGTGGTCGTGCGCTTTTTTCTGAACCTCGTTGACAGCGGACGAACGAGACGTGTTAGTGCGGCGAGAAGAAAGGCCACCTCGCAAGCGGCTCGTTCATCAAAGCGACCGCGAACCCACGGAGGCTGCAGTGCGTAGCACGAGCACACGACGAGTTTAAGCACATTGAGTGGTTCCTGCATTTCTGAGCAACCCTCGGAGCAACTAGTGTGTGCGTCGCCAGCCATTGTCGCAGCATCGCACGCACACAGTGACTCTAAGCATGCCATGCGGAGTCCGGCCGTTGCAAAGATGGGAGGAGCAAGAAGCCGTGGCAGAAGGAGTAAATGATTTTAACGACGTCTGGTAAGAAAAAAAGAACCTTGGGAAAGTACGGAAGGTCTGTTAGGGCGGCACGTTTCCTTTTCTTTTTCTCAGTAAACGTCTCTCGCCCATTCTTTTTACCACTTCTTTTCTGCATGTACATCGGACGGAAACTACAAAGTTTGATGTGCACACATGCGTGCACGTTCAGTTTGCTTGCTAGAACTTGTGGCCGTGTTTGCTGCGTGAATCTGCGTTGGCAATGACCTACCTCGCCGAAGCCCTCTCTCGAAGCGCCAGGCAAATGAGGCTATGGTCGAACACATCCTCACCTACTACCCAAAAAGGATTTCGTGTTCATATTCAAGCGACGCAGCAACAACACCGGAATGCCCGATTACGTCCATAGAGGAACCGGTAACCCAGCAGATATCGTCGTCTCATGCGTCCATTGATACTAAGGATGGTTCAGCCGCCGAACCTATATGCGCCGGAGTGACCTGGGAATCTACGCTGGAAAGTCAGTAAGTGTGGTTATAATGCAGTTTATCCGTGAGCTGAGAATTGTACTGTACGTGTGCTGCATTGAACTGTACATGCTATTTATAATCAATACTATGTAGTTTATAAGTAATATTTATGGTGCGCTTTGATATTTATAGTTTGGCGAGACTCCAAGGAAGCGTAGGAAATTATCAGCTGCAGCGTTTTTTAAGAGTTGAAGTTGCCATGCATGCGGGCTTGTTCGTATGGCATTTTCTTATTACACTGGTAGTGCAAATACACGGGACACAAGAAACGCACACGAAAACACACACACGGCGCCGGGTGTCTTCATGTGCCTTTATTGCGTCCCGTTTGTATGCGCTACCTACCATAGTAATAAAGTTTTAACATCATTGCGCGACCGCCAGCAAGCCGACGTGTCGGTTCAATTTGTAGTTTATTTTCTACGTGCACAGCTGCTCCACTGAACGGTTTTTTGGCATTGTCAAGTTATTTCAAGACCTTTCTGTAAAACGCTGAGTAATCATCATCATAATTCATATTATTATTATTATTATTATTATTTGGTATTTTATTTGTTGTCGCATTACCCCAGCTGAAGCAAGGAAATGGCATATTATGCAATGTGCTGCCCCCCCCCCCCCCGCACTCCTGTAATCTTGTCAGAAGTTCAACCCCCCCCTGAGAGAAATCCTGGGTGCGCTAATGCCGTAAAAGACAGTTTGCACAATACCGTATATCCGGACAGGTGTATAGCAGCAACAACGCTGGTAGCGACTTTTTTTTTTTTTTTTTTTGAGTGAGGGGGGGAGGGGGGGTACGCATGGTGTATACGGGTTTTGAGACCGTTCGTTAGCGGCCCGGCCGGCACTAATGACCGTCTCCGTCTCATTTGTTATAAGTATGTTCGTGAGCTACACAGACATTACTGGTCTCAAGTATTTATTTCGTGAGGAACATGTGGTCACCATGTGCTGAAACATAACCGTGGAACAAGAACTCTATATTTCAATCCGCGTCCAGATTTCACTAGTTGTGTACATCGGTATCGATGTTTCTCGAATCCTGACTCCAAATCCCCTTCAGAAATGACCTATATATGAGATATGGGAAAGGCTTCCTTTCAAATGGCAACGTCATTTTGTTCAAACTCTCTCCGACCCCACCATCGTCACTGTCCCGGCACTTTGAGCTAAATTTCGCGACTGCGGCCCGCCGGCTATAAGCTGAGTTTCAGACTCCTGGTGTATACGTAGATGACGTAAAACTGCAATGAATTTCCATGTTCTACTTAGCTGCTGGCGTAAGGGATTCTTTGTTGATATACTCACTAACGTGCAATATTTTAGCAATTTTTCTTCAACGAGAGAACATGTGCAACATAGAAATGTCTCGGACGTATGGTATAGTTGCACAAAGCGTCGCAGGACACCGCCGCTATTCGCGCTAGTGCCGCTTATAGCTCCAATAACGCGGCGATTAGTGATAAGAAAAATATTTAAGGAGGCCTAAAACAGGAAAACAAATATAAATAAAATAGAGAGGTGGTTGTGTATCAAACATTCACGTTGAATGAGTACAGAAACACGATACAGACGGCGCCCTTAATAGCTATGAGCATGAAGTCTTACCTGTGGAGACAATACGAAATTCCGTGCCTATGGAAAATTGCCCGAAACGGCTCGTTGGGACGCTCGTGAGTAAAACGGAGCATTCAGTAAAACAACGTTTCTTGAATCCCCTCTCTAACATCTTTAAGAGGCTCTTAATGATTTCCATTATTACAGTGCAAACTCAATTTCGCTATTTTCTTAAGCGGCAAGCAGAATATTTTGTACTGTATACTCGAGGCGAGCCCACATAATAATATATTTGTTTTCAGACTCGCCTTGGCAAGGTGTAAATGTGTAAACAGTAGTAGAAATAAAGCAGACAGTTAGAAGAATAAAGCAGAAATCTTATTTTGAGAGCGCGTTACAATAGACATACTGCAGTGACCAGACCGGAAAAACAGTGCAGAGACCTAGGTAATGTATGTGATGCAAAAATGACAGCTAAGAAAGCACTTGTGCTAATAATCAAATTATGAATTCATAAATTCTTTGAATAAATGTAGATGGCAGCGAAAAATACGGGGCGCCAAGATATGCTCTGTTAGGTAAACGCTTGCTCTTTTAGATCTAGCATCGGTACCAGTGGTGCTAAAGTTGTTAGAATCTTATTTGCATATAAGGTAATTCATTGCATGCAAGTGAAACTTACGTCCACGAGATCCTTCAAATCGCTGATATGTAAAATCCATGCGACGCAAAGCAACCCCATTCTTGCACGCATCACATTTCCGTTACGGAGCAAGACGCAAGAGAATCTTCAATAACCACACTGTAGCAACATCAGAATATGCGCGATAGGCGCCGCACGCAGTGGAGTACGCGGCGCATTACAGTGGCTAAGAGCAAGTGTCGCGGCATTGGTGCAACTAAAAAGGAAAGAAATCGAGAAAACAAAAGGTACGTGGGCTGCGCAAATGACTTCCACGTGCTTGTCTTCCTGATCTACCCTCACTGGATGACTCGGGCGTAAAAATAAAATAACGTCACTGCCCTCAGACTTATTCAGATGGCTTAGTGGCACCAGTACCAGCTTGAGAAGCGGAGCTTGGCCAGCGATTATTGTTTCGCACGGTTGGGTTGCGATAGAAGTATCTTGTATCTTAAGATACACGATACATTATCGAATGTATCGGAAATACAGATACAGATACTCGTCTTTCGAGACGTATCGCGATACAGATACACGATACCCATAGAGTATCTAAGAGTATCTAAGATACATGTATCTTCGATACTGCCCAGCACTGGTTCAGATGCATTCGCGACAAGAAACTGCTAATGAAAATAAAGAAAAGAAAAGTGGGTGCATAGCTCAGTGGTTAAGACGCTCGCCTTAGGAGCGTGAGGGACTGGGTTCGAATCCAAGTGCTGCGATGCAAAGTTTTCTTTTTTTTTTCTTGGTCGGTAGCACGCATTCATGGGGTTCAGATGCATTCTGTTGAAGAAAGCGTTGGTGCTTAGCTGAATGGTTAAGGCTCTAGCCTTCAAAGCTTGAGGGACTGGGTTCGAATCTCAGTGCTGCGCTGAAATTTTTTTTTTATTCGTCGGTACGACGCAATAATATAGTTCAGATGCATTCGAGCCAAGAAATAGGTGGTGTTTAGCTCAATGGCTAAGGCGCTCGCCTACGGAGCGTTAGAGACTAGGTTCGAATCCCAGTGCTGCTATGAAAGCTTTCTTTTTATTCGTTGATCCTTATCGAGGGTGATAAGAGCCTCAACTTTTTTTACTGGTTTTGGCCATGTATTGCGGGGAAGCTAACGCATCAGGGAAACCGTTAGCTCGGAAGGAGCGCATAGTAAGCATATCGCTTCAAGGCGTGACGTCACACAAAAGTTGAGCCTTATCGTGGGTGATAAGGGCCTCAACTTTTTCGACTGGTTTTGGCCATCTATTGCGGGGAAGCCAAGGCATCAGGGGAACAGTTAGCTCGGAAAGAGCGCATAGTAAACCTATTGCTTTAATGTATGACGTCAGACAAAAGTTGAGCCTTATCGTGGGTGATAAGGGCCTCAACTTTTTCGATTGGTTTTGGCCATCTACTGGAGGGAAGCCAAGGCATCAGGGGAAAAGTTAGCTCGGAAAGAGCGCATAGTAAACTTATAGCTTCAATGTATGACGTCAGACAAAAGTTGAGCCTTATCGTGGTGATAAGGGCCTCAACTTTTTCGACTGGTTTTGGCCATCTAATGCGGGGAAGCCAAGGCATCAGGGGAAAAGTTAGCTCGGAAAGAGCGCATAGTAAACCTATAGCTTCAATGTATGACGTCAGACAAAAGTTGAGCCTTATCGTGGGTGATAAGGGCCTCAACTTTTTCGACTGGTTTTGGCCATCTAATGCGGGGAAGCCAAGGCATCAGGGGAAAAGTTAGCTCGGAAAGAGCGCATAGTAAACCTATAGCTTCAATGTATGACGTCGGACAAAAGTTGAGCCTTATCGTGGGTGATAAGGGCCTCAACTTTTTCGACTGGTTTTGACCATCTAATGCGGTGAAGCCAACGCATCAGGGGAAAAGTTAGCTCGGAAAGAGCGCATAGTAAACCTATAGCTTCAATGTATGACGTCAGACAAAAGTTGAGCCTTATCGTGGGTGATAAGGGCCTCAACTTTTTCGATTGGTTTTGGCCATCTACTGGAGGGAAGCCAAGGCATCAGGGGACCGCTAGCTTGGAAGGAGCGCCTAGTGAGCCCATCGCTTCAAGGTGTGACGTCAGACAAAAGTTGAGCCTTATCGTGGGTGATAAGGGCCTCAACTTTTTCGACTGGTTTTGACCATCTAATGCGGTGAAGCCAACGCATCAGGGGAAAAGTTAGCTCGGAAAGAGCGCATAGTAAACCTATAGCTTCAATGTATGACGTCAGACAAAAGTTGAGCCTTATCGTGGGTGATAAGGGCCTCAAGTTTTCCGACTGGTTTTGGCTATCTATTGCGGTGAAGCCAACGCATCAGGGGAACCCTTGCCTCGGATTTTTCCCATTGAAATACTTCACTGACCAGAAAACCCAAGCAATGGGGTATGGTGGGATGTTTGCTTGAATAAACGAACTAAACGAATTATAGCATACTTTCGTTACGCTGAAAACATTGTCGTACGGTCTGTCGTTTTGCAGCGTAGATGTGCAGAGCGCTGTCACCCAGCGCAATCAACGACAAAGCTGTGCTTGTCCGTCGGTCTCTATGCCACATAGAACAGATTGTTGTAAATAAAAAAAAACTTTGTTGGCGGTGTTGGGATTCGAACCTAAGCCCTCCGCTCCGAAGGCAAGCATCCTAAGCGCTAAGCTATATACAAACACTTGCTGAGCGCGAATGCATTTAAGCCATGTAACTGCGCTGTAGCGGCGACACAAAAAAAAATAAATAAAAGGATTAGACTCAACGAAAAAACTGCGAGTACACCCGTTCCTCTGTCATTAACACGATCATTACTATGAGTAAATGCATGAAACAATAAAGACCTCGTTTAGCCAAAATTACGGTGTCAGCGTAGGCGCCTTTCGTCGTGAGCGAAAAATTGGGAAAGATGGAAAAAGTAAATAATAAAAAACATTCAGTTCGAGTGAGAATCGAACCCAGGCCTTCTGCGTGGCAAACAGGTGTTCTCCCGCAGAGCCATGACATCGCTTGAAACTGATTCCGAAAAAAAAAAATTGGCCGCGTATCTGCGTGCTTCGCTGCAAATGTCGTCTAAAGACGATAGAAGAGGCGCTGCGTGAGATATGGACGCCATCTGGCAATACGTCGGGAAACACGAGTGCTGTGTTGCGGGCTGGTAGTCCCGGCGCAGCGGCAGGCGAAGACCGGCGGTGACCAACGCGACCGGTGGGGACGCCGGCCAGCCCGAACACGCTGTTTGGCGCGATGCGCCGAAGGAGAAGAAACGTCCGCACTCAACGAGTACTCTCCACAAACTCTCTTACTTACACGTCGCCTGGGTAAAACAGGAATGCCAGAGCGGCGCCCCCTGTCATTCGTACAATGCAATACTGAACCGAAACCGAAACACAACATGAGCTTGTGCAGAGGGCACGGAGGAAGACAAGTTTCAGCGCAGTCGCATTTTCAGCGCACCTTAAGAAACTAGGGTTGTAACATTGTAGGGCGAGTAGGGCCAGAAGGACCGTCACGACGAAAACCTGCCTCCTCAGTCGTATTCGCCTGTAACGTTGGTGTGGCTTCGCGTTCCCTCCTCCGCTCCTGGCCTTTCCACAAAGCTACTGCCTAAGTACGAAGGCCCCTACCGCGCCCTACGTCAAGCATCCCCAGTTAACTATATGATTGAGCCTGTTCAATCATCTACGGACCGCTGTCGTCGCGGCCGCGAGACTGTTCACGTCGATCGACTGAAGCCGCATTATGACCCACCATTTGTACCTGTTCCTTAGGTGATTTGTAACACGGCTAGGGCGCAGACAAGAACGCCTGCGAAAGAAGACGACGAAGACGGTTGTTGTTGGCGCTCGCGCTTGCTCGGCTTGGACCGCTGATCGCTTCAGCTGTGGCAATCTTTTAATAAACGCGTTACTGTCTCAACGTTAAACGCACACCATCAAGGTCTTTAAAATTGCGTATGTATGTATTTTCTGTTAAAGGAACACACCGCCTAATACTTACCTAGTGATGTTGCGCCTCAGATATGCGTAACGTTTGCTTTTTGATCAACAATGTACACAAGTATGAACCTATTCAGCCGTTCACGATGGCTGGCCCTTGGGCAAGTGGTTCAACTTTGGCCGAGTGGCTGAATCGAGGGACGTGCCGACAAACAGAAAGACAGGCAGAAGGACAGACAGAAGGACAGACCAAAATTTCTGCGTTTAAGTTCCCCAAGAAAGACTATCGTCTTTAAAACACTACATGAATGTCATGCTGTGGGAGGAGTCCCCTTGAATCGTGTAATATTGCATGGCCGAGCATGGTTTCCGGCGAGTACAAAGTCACTGTCCACTGTGAGAAACGCGTTAAATTCATTATTTTTCGTTGGTGTGTGCCTCAAAACGAGGTTGTCTCAACCATTCCCTGCAAAAAACTTTTTATTTCGGTTAAAAATCTCGGCGGCAGAATTTTTGTTCAAACCCGTGCGGAGGAGCTTTCCAGTGCGACTGCATAGGGTGTCTTGATGCGCGCGTCACTATGGCTTGATGCGCCCTCCACTATGGCTGAGCCAGAAGTGGGGACGCGTGCGCTGGTCTCATTTTCTTCGTGCCCCAGCGGCAAATCTCTGCGACAATGGGCCGTCCAATGAGAGCTACGTGGTGTCCTCTGGTCAGTGGACGGTGTCTATTTTTCCTTCGTCCGAGCGAGGTGTGGAATCATGGGCCTTGTGCCGGGAATGGTGACGTCTCACATGCATGCGCGAATTCACCGCATATTTTTTTTCATCTCTTTAATACTTGCATTTCCCTTTCCAAATATTTATTTCCCGTCTCTCCCCTATCTCGCAATTGCCCTTTTCCCATCGCATTAATCTCCCTGCACCCCGTCCTTCTTTCCTCAGGAGAGAAATTTGAAATCATTAAGACGATAATAAATTGACGAAGAGTTCACTTCTGTAACAAAACAAAGAATAAATAATTTCTGTCCTACAGGAAATTGAATAAAATCTGCGACCCCTCGCTCCGCAGCGCGCCGCGTAAGACAATTACGCCACGTGTCACTCATTCTCAAGGTTAGTAACGGCAGAATACAAACGCACGCGGCGTTGGGGGAAGCTCACGGGACGCCACACGTGGCGAAATTAAAGTTATGTGAGACGCGGGCCGTGCTGCATCGTTGCCCGCGCTGCGTTTGCGTCGTACCGCTGGCGACCCACGCTAGTTTTCCAGGTTGGGGTTGTAGCGTCGCGCCACTCGTGGCCAGACGGCTAGGGAAAAAGAAGAGCTTCCCATGGTTCGTGGCTGCGCGAGCTAGTGTTAACGCTTTGGCTCTTGTAGGCTTATGCCACGAGTATAGTGAACTGCCACAGGAGAGAAGAAACGTTACGGCTGAACCAGAATTCATGAGCAGGATTTGGGGACATGTGCACGTAGCGCCATCTCTCGTCAGTGGCAGCGGTGACCTGCCGTACTGAATGGAAAATAGGCAAAAAAAAAATCATATCTGGAGAAAAAAAGCTACTTACCAAAAAACGGCTCCCGGATCTATATAGCAGAGACTTATTTGAACATTCTGTTAAGATTACAGTGTCGCACTACAAACCGCGTCGCTTCCCACAGTGTTTAATATTTTACAATGGGGCCCCATGAGTTTCAAGTGGGCGGTGTTCAATTGTCCTGGGAAGCCACACACTTTGTACTGCGATACTGCAATTTTACAAGAATGTTCCAGTAGGACTTGTACGAAGGTATCAACGGTATAGAACCCGGAGTCGTTTTTGATAACTAGCTTTCCTCAAGAGATATAATTTTTTTTCGCCTATTTCCTGTTCAGTTATGGCAGGACGCCTTTGCTGCCGCCGAGAGATGGCGCCACGCACAGATGTCCCCAAATCCTGGGAATGACAGTATATATGTTCCACCGTGACCAGAATCGTGAGGCTGAAGTTACAGCGCAAACGCACAAGACACCCACGAAGAAAAGAAACGTACTACACAAGCGCTGACTAAGAACTGCTTTATTCTTTCATAGCCAATGTAGATATAAGCCCAAGGCAACCTCACTGCACATGCGCACACAACAATAGCTCTAAACCAAAACGTGTAACAAGGATGATAGTGTATTAGATACGCGAGGACATGAAATAAATTCAGATGGGTGCAGGGACAAAGAAGTAAAAAAAGAAGTGAGGAGGACAAAGAGGTGCGTTTGCGCTGTAATTTCAGCCTCAGCACTATGTACGAACTAGACCCAACTGAAGTTTTATTTTAGTGACCAGAATCGACGCCGTGGTTTGAGCGAACAAAATCAGGTGCGGCAGTGACTCACCGGCTCCGTTGCAGCGGTAGGCTGATAAGTTGGCGGTGGTTTCTTGGCCCGCGTCAGCCAGTTGGCGCGCCTAACGGTGCAAGTTGTAGCGAGCGCGGTCTAAGAAACCACCGTTAACTTATCGGCCTACCGCTGCAACGGAGCCGGCGAGAAACGGCCGCAGCTGATTTCGTTCGCTCAAACCACGGCTGAGAGCAGCATGTTCGCTGCGCGCGAATGCGCTAGTCACGTGGTTCTTTTTTCTATTTCGCAGGCCTTCTTTGCAGATTGGAAAAAAATGGTATACGCGAGGCTTTCTTTATCGCAAATAATGCGACTAAGGTTTCTGAAGACGCTCTCGAACTTTACAAGTCTCATTTCTTGCCTAAAGTCAATATTTAACAATTTAGTTAAATAATCCTAAGTAACAAATCAATTAATTACCAAACGAAAAATTGTCTGTAGTGCGCAAGATGACTGTTAGCAATTTGCAACGGATTTCACTCGCCTGCCTCTAATAATGTATTTTTTAACCCTTGGCTAAAGATAGCTGGGGCACCCGGTATACTCAAGCAGATTAAGCAGACTAAGTGTTTTCCTGCTTTCCTGTTTATCATTATTTCTTTTGAGGGCTCAGGTACCACCGATAGTGCTTGTCAATGGAAGCCCAACTGTTCGAGAAAGTTGTCTTATAAAATGACTTTGGAATGAGTATATACAAGCAACATTTGTGTAACTTCGTAGAGATGAGCAGCACATCTGAAGCGCTTGACTTTGCGCTTCAGCAGTTGGCCTTAGGTGACGACGAAAGTGCACCGCTGCTATTACCATGTCTGCGCCAAGTACTTTTCATGTCCGACTATAAAGACAAAAAGCTACTCACCTTATTCCACTCCCCCATTGGTCCAGCCCGGAAAAAAAAGAAGCTTCGTAATTGATGCAAAATTGAAGGCGTCATATGCTTCTCACGACGGCCTGCCTTTATTCTCGGGCTTTGCAAAAACGGGGGTGTTTCTAATGCTACATTGCGGGTACCATTACCGTCAAAAACCTGCACGGCCATACCTTTGGACTGTAAGCAATGACGAGACAGGACCGAAGGTATACGACACACTTGGCGCCCCCTTAGATGATTAGGCGCCCCACCCCCTGTGCGCATGCCTATGCCTTCACTGGAGAAAAGAGTGTTCGCCAAATGAGTACGCCATCATGTTGCGTTCGCAGCTGTTACATATTAAAAAAAAATGGCGAAGCTTGCACTAAATCGCGCAAGGCTTGAAACTTCGAAGCGGGACGATTCTGAAGTCTAATCCTGTTGCTTCTACAGGTTGTTGCTAGGCTTTAGCTAGGTGATGCTAGGTTGTTTCTAGGTTGCTTCTCAGCGCAGAGAGGTTGCAGTTAAACAACAGAGTCACAGGCACGACAGTCCAGAGACAGAAACTCGAGCCGAAACCGAGCGTTCGCAACTCCCATTAATCTACGGGCACGTTGTCGTTTGCGTAGGGCTTCCATCACTTTGGCGTCGTCTCGCAGCCGCGGTTGCCTTTCCCGTTCCCCAATTCCCTCGTTCTACGTTCCGCTGAAGCATCCGTGCAGATGCTTCAGCGAAGCTGAAACCTGCGGCCACGCTGTTTATCCCCGAGGTAATCCCGACGGATTATTAAAGCTTTTCACAATTACTGGTTACGTCTTTCTAGAAATCTTAATTGGTGCCTACCGCCCGTCTGTTGCCTCCTTCATTTCTAGTGGACCAGCGGCGAGTAGTGGGATTTGCCCAATTTCTGTGGCACATACCTTTTCATGATGATGGCTGATTTTGTACACATTTGTACACACCACAGTTTTTACGGCCGGCTTAAACAACTTCGACGTTAAAAATGATCTCTTTATTTGCAAAACAATTTCACGACGCCGTATTATATAGCGCCTTCTCCAGCGATGTTGCACGACGGACGCAAATGGCGACTCTGTCAGCACCTGGACGACGAGCTGCAGCGCTACGGTGTCCGTGCCCAGCGCCTTTGCCAGCGCCTGGCGGCCGTAGAGTAAGAGCAGTCCCAGAGCCATGGCAGCAGTGACGAAACCATGCGCAGACAGGCTTACCACACGGTGGACGCGCCGCAGCGCGGGGTACTTCAGCCACGGGTACTGCTTGCCCTCCTGCGCCACGAAGATGGCGATGATCCTCTAATATGGGGCATTGACCGACACACTAATTTCTATATAATATTTTCAAATATTACGTAGTTAGGAAACATAAAGGAGGGACTGCAGGTATTGTGCACAAGAAGTACGTCTGGGGGGCTATAGTTGGTTAGACATTATTTTGAGAACATAAGTTGCTCTGGGGTCGAGATGGCAGTTAACCATCAGTGCCTTTCTTCAAGAAGGAGCTTGATTTTTCGTGTGGACAGGGTAGTGAACTATGTGGTCATGCGCTCAATATTGTCCTTGCGCACGCGCATTGTTCGAAGAGGCAAAATTGTGTGCTCTCAATCAACCAGTTGTTAATCTGCGTTGTCTTCTTATACCCTCCTGTCTCGCACCCAGCGCAATTGCAGCTCTCAAAATAAAAACTGACCTTTTTCCTTGAGTTACCGCCATACAGTTACTCTCCTTTTTCCAAACATGCTGCACCGCGCCTTCACCTGGTGGCCAAATATGGCGAAAGGGCGTTTAGAGTGGTTTCGGCCAGCAAACGTTTATAGCAATGTGACGACGTCGCGCGGAATGCGACGCGGTAGAAACAGAAGAGAGGTGCCCAACGAATTTGCCATGTCGTGGGCTATGCTTTACCACCATACAAACTGAAAAAATAGGCATAATTTGAGAACATAGGGAAAACGAATGGTTGTGGGTTCACTAGTTCGATCGTATGTACTAGAGCCGCCCAAGACTAACTATAGCGAGCGGCGATATTTGTGTGCGTCAGCGTCATATGAAGGAACCAAGTTAAAAACCACGGCGAGGGTAAGCCTACAAGGCACGCCCAGCTGGGGACATCGTGTGCTAGGCTATTATTTTTTAAGAACGCCCCCAACTATCAACGCAAATCACTCAAATAGGCACCGTGAGCAAGCGAATGGTTTTGCTCGAGGTTTATGTTCCGAGGAAATGAAATATCAAGATACGCCACACGCCCCCACTCGTGAGATAAACTGGAGAACAGGGATCGTCTGAGTAACGCTAACCCAAGTAACCATCGAATGGCTTCAATGAAGGAGTTTGTTGCCTCACGTATCGACTGTCACAAAAAATTTTAGAATCCCTCAAGTACGAGCGTAGTTACGGGGATTTGTCGTACGCTTTAAAGGGACCGACAACCAATTTTTATGGCACCTATTTTCTTTAGCTCAACGGAAAGCTTACCGGTCACAGTATCTAATCACGGAATGGTAACGTGGCAAACGCCGTGAAACATTTGTAATCAACATTTTGTATCTGCAGCGAGTATATGAAGTCGTATACACACGTGACAACACATGCTGCAAACAGTGAGAGCGTAAGCAGTCCGTGTTCGCGTGCACCCCACGCGCATGCGCGGTGGCTCTACATGTTCCACTCTGCCGCGAAGGCAGCGCCGCTTCTCGCCGTGCTTCTCCTATTACCTCGTAAGTAGCACAGAAGAGCGGCGACAGATAATAATATACATACTCTAATTTTGAGGACTAATTATGGCGCGCATGACAGCATCAGACTACGTGACTACGTACAGCAATGTGATCGACTGCATAATTCAGCTTCAAGGCTCTTCCGCTAGGCTGCGTGGCATAACGGTTTATTTTTGCTTTTAAGCACGATTTCAAAATATAAATCCTACTCACAACGGGAAAAGGATGCTAGAATCTGTCACTACATTTCACGGTACTGCCCTTTCTACCAAGATCTTATCACGCGTTCCGCAGAACGCGTGATAAAACGCTTAAAGGAGCCGACAACTGTCCATGGACAGTTGTCGGCTCCTTTAAGCGTCTTTCTCTCCCCTTTCGCACTAGCGCGTGCTCTGAAAGCTACATAGGGAGGGATGACAAGGGATAAGAAGATACGTCCATTCATTAGCACACGCCATGGCCTTGCGTACTTCCTCTCCTTTTTTTTTTGTCTTCGAACACGCGGCTTACTTTCGGTGTGATAGCGAGCAAGCGCGTGGGCACGTCGCGTCATCCCGCGGCGGTCGCGGAAACTATGCAGCTCACGATGCTCAAATCAGCCAATGGCCGTAGACTTTAAATTGTGTTTATATGTTGTGGTAATTTGGGTTTATGTCATCATTTGTCTAGAGATCAGCGAGCTATTTCTGGATGACCTTGAGAAATAATTATAAATTCCAGCCCCCGTGCTGCGCTATACATGGTATGTGGCCCACGTGTTTTCAGGAGCCTTGATTACCGATCGGCGGCGTTTTCTGATCACGCTCTAAAAGTGCTGCAGGGCTTACAAAGGAGCAGCCCAGCAGACGATGGACCCAGCAGAGCGCGCTTTGTGGGCATGCGTTTGCCCTCACTTTGTTTGCAATTTCGCCCTGTCATATGGCGCTGACGCACGGAAAAGTCACCGCTCGTGCGTTTCCACCAAGCGGCCGTGCACGTACACTTTTCATGTCAGGTCGGCATGTGGCTCGACCTCATTGCGTATTTACGAAAGCACAACCGAAAATCGAAAACTTCCGCGTTCTAACATCACTCGCAAGGCAGTATGCTAAATCGATAGAGCAGAAACCACGATATGATTATGAGGGACGGCGTAGTGGAGGGCTCCGGAAATTCCGACCATCTGGTGTTCTTTAAAGTGCACTGGCATCGCACGGTACACGGGCCTCTCTCATTTCGCCTTCATTGAATTGCGACCGCCGTGGTCGGGATCAAACCCGCGAGCTTTGGGTCAGCAGCCGAACACCGTAACCTCAACACCACCGCGGCGGACATCGGCTACGGTATGTTGAAACATAAGGTAGTATCAGCGAGCTTGTGATTGGTCGTCAAACGAAAAGTTATGTCTGTGCATAAAAAGACGAAGCTTGGAATAACAGAGAGCTGAGCTAGTTGGCAAGTATTCATTCTAAAAAGACGAAAGCGGGCACTGCCTGAAAAGCGACGTTCAACGCAGAAAGGAAAACCGCATGCATGCAGGTCTCACGGTGTAGGTACGCAGCGTCAGGCCCACCATTCCGACGGTCCCTTCGACCAGGCTGAGCAGCAGGGCGGCCAGTCCCGTCCACGAGTGCCACGTGGTCGAGTGCGGTTTGTTCAGGTCGGCCTTGCGGGCGAAGACGGTCCAACAGCCGAGCAATGTGCACGCTATCGACGCCGCCTTCAGCACCCAGTGCGGTCGCGTCCGGCCGAGGCGCACCAACAGCACTCATCCAGCACGGCTGGATGAGTGATCAGGCCGAACTGCGCACCCGTCGATTTCTGCACTCTAACTGGGCACGTTTTCACAATTCCAGATACATGTAGATTAAAAGGGCACGTATCTAGTGCCCCTTTACTTACACTGACAGCAATTTTCGACTCTGACTTTACTATGACTTGTATACAGAGACAGCGACGACCAAGTTTAGAGCATAAGGAAATGCTGATAAAATGTTTTATTTGACATTGCAGCCAATTTTCGCGTGGTGCACCTACTGGCAGCATGTACTAGCGGGACGTCAGACTTAACGCACCAGTATGGCTAGTAGTGATGACGTCAGGTACCAAGACACACAAAATAGCCGCGTGTGCGTCGCCAACGCAGCCACGGAGCAGAGCTGTTGTGGTAACGTCACGATATATTGCACGAGCGCATGACGAGAAGCTCATTTCGTGTCGTGACGTCAGGGTACAGGAGTAACCGAAAGTAATTTTTTTTAAAGATGTAATTAAATTTTTTTTCGGGGTGCGCTGACGTTTACAGTGCATATTCTATTATAGGCATGGCCAGGAATCGGGGACATTGGCGAAGTTGAGGAAGATACCACGAGATGCCACTACAGAAGCTAAAATTGCGCACGCGCTGCCCGCGCCTGTGGCGAGACGGACTCATTGAGGCATTGAAGCACCCTCTTCGTCTCGCTCTCCTGCGCACGCTCCGGAACATTGTATTCAGAAACATTTAGATGCGAAGTATCTCTTGCTCGGGGGTATGTAACGCGGCGTGGTAATCCGCACGCCACGTGGTAGTCCGCACTCACACTACGCATGCGCTACTCTCCTCCTTCCCTCTCTACAACAGCTGCGCGTTACTCTCTCAACTTCTCTACCAGCACCTGCTTGCGCTTCTCCTGCGTTCTCGCTTCTGCTCTCACGGCGCATACGCAACGCTCCTCCTCTAGTCTCCTCTCCTTCAGATTGCAGAGCGCTGCGCGCGTTCAGGAATCAAGTTACAAGTTTGCACCAACTGGCCCAAATGAAAGCATTACTATAGCATGGTGATGAGCCATGCTCCCGTGTGTGCCGCAAGAAACAGCGCCATTTTTCTTTCTTTTGCTAACAAACATCGCAGTGGATCCAACGTACCCTGTTGGCATACGCCCGCAGCAGCGCAACTTGGTCTCGCAGCATTAGGAGTGATTTCTGTTTGTTCGGTGCGACGCTTCTCTTTCTCCACTTTCCTTTGCTCTGTCAGGTTTCGTTTAGTCCCCATGTTTGATGGCGAAAACTGTAATGCGTATTTGAATGTAACCGTCCTTGTAAGGGTCCAAGGAGGCAAGCAGCCGTCCAGCGCTACTTGTTTCGTGTACCCGGCCACCCCTTGGAGCAGTGGCTTAGCCAGGGGTGTGATTTGAGGGGTTGTAACCGTAGTGTCCACTTCCGGAGGCCGTCCACTGATTATGCGGTCGGTCCGATGTTCACTATAACTGGGCTTGTGGTGCGACTTCTACAAGGGGTCTGCAACATCCGTGCGGACTACCCAGTATCTCCACCACTTTTTCACGTCTCTTCAGAGGTCCAGGCGGTGTTTGTTGGTAGTAGGGCAGCAGGGCTCTTGCCAAACACATCGGTTGGGCTCGATCTCAAGGGGGGTAGCGCGCGCACTTCTTTCTTCTTGTCTGGCCTGTGCCGCTGCCCTTGCATTGTACCCACTACCACAGGTGGCAATACATGCACCTATATATATAATGCAGCTGGTAACCATTTCGAGGTGTCGTCGTAAGGAGAGGAGTTGCGGATCGGCACTTTTCTCTTCATTCCTTCTTACATAACCACTTGAGAAAAACATTTCTGGCTACGCCCCTGGCTTGAAAACTCGGCCAAGTTTTATCATAGATGCCTTCCTATCTCTCTGGGTGCATGCTGCGGAAGTTCTTTTCTTTCTCTAGTTCTTCCACTTTCTTTTTTTATGTTAGCTCTGCGGCTGCCGTGTGCAAAGATACGATGTAAATGTTTTCCTGCTTTTGTTGATAACGCGCTTCCTTCGCTTGCATAATGAATGCGCGTCCCGAAGAGGGCATTATCATATCTCTCGCCCACTTGTTCTCTCGTCATGCACTCAACTGGCTCCTTAGGGCGGTGTATATAGGCTCGAAAACTACTTTCTCGCTCTGCTGTACGTATGAGATTGCGTGGGTGCCTGAAATAGTGGGACGGACGTACATTCATCAATGTCCCAAGTTTCCGCGTCAAAACGAGTATAACGAAAGAACGGCGATTAGACCGGAAGCCGGACGTCTGGCTATATCAAAGAAATACAAGCAACTGCACGTGACAGCGCCCTTGGCCGATGCTCGTGCTTGGTGCCCCTTCGTTTTCGTTATTTACAACATAGCACACGGCAGGTTTGTATGACGGCGGGGCGCAACCATTTCAGCATCGCGAACGCAGTTACACCTTATGAGAATGGGTTAGCTTTTACAGTGGGGATATCCCGCTAAACGAACGTTCGATAACGAATGACGACCAATATCAACTAGCCCAAAATTTGTCCAGCCGACTTGCGCTCAGTAACACGTCTACATCCCGGCACTTTTCAGATTGTCAGTAAGTGTAACGAAGCAGTGAGCAGACGGCAGTGCACATGCAGTGATACGACGACATTTATATGGAGCACAGCCGCTTTGAAGAACTCATGAATGACTTTACCACAGCTGCTAGACATCCTTAGCCGCACCCATCACACAAATTCTACGAGGGTGTAAGAATGGCCGATTGGGCGAGTGGTTGATTTTTGATACTTGAAATGCGATCCTGTAACTTAAGCAGGGACTTAGGAAGACAAGGACAAGAGCTTGTCCTTGTCATCCTTAGTCCCTGTTTAAGTTACGCGCTTGTATTTCAAGAGGGTGTAAGCAAGTACGCTGGCGGGAATGTGACATAACTTAATGAATGGAATTCGCTCATGTGCTCATCAACAGGAAGAAGCTGTTGAGGCTGCACTTGAAAGAGTGTGTAATAACCGGTAGGGACATGGAAAATGCAGAAACTGAATATCTGCCTGCACCAACTGTATCATGGAAATGCGGCCGAGAAAATTGTGCTAATTCATCTTGCTTGCCTCACGTCTTCTTCACTGGACGTCTTTTGTTTCATTCAGTCTATGTGTCTGATTAGAGAAACGGCGAGCTTGAAAACGAGTAGTTGAGGCTTCCTCTTACCGCATTGGCCTACACTCTCCCGATCTACCACTACAGCTGCGGAAGTTGCCTGTAGTGTAACGCCTGTGGCTGAAAATCACGTTCACAAATGCTTGGTATTTCTCTTATAGGAACGGCGGACACCGACTCGCCTAACTCTTGCGGTTACGTCCAGACGCCTCGGTACACTCCGAACATTGTCGCTACACTCCGAATATTGTCAGACATTTTATGTGAAATTAGGACATAAAATGACAAAGGACACTAGGAAAGCTGCCCAGGTTCATGTGAAAACTGCGCAGCCTCGACATCAGTGTTCCTTCATAAAATTGGACACTATGCGACGGACATCCTTGCGACAGAGGCATTCCAGCGCACGTTTACCACAACACAGCCAACAAGATACTACGGCAATATTCACCGGTCGAGCACGGGTCGCTGAGCAGGTCGAGGGGCTGTAAAGAGGCATCAGTTATTACGACCGACCACTTTCAATGTCGCTAATGCAGCCCGCATATCCTCCGCTGCCGTTGACTCGGCGTTACTTTTGCTGCTACATTGCGACAATAAAGCCCGTGTCATTGATAGAAAGCACGAATACATGCTGTCAAGATAAAAGAAAGCTATTAGAAGCTGAACAATGCGAAGGTACTTCAGAAACCATTAAAAATTGTGGTTTGTTCAAATATGCGAGCAGATAATTGATGCCAAAATTAGAAATTACCGTTACAAGAGACCGTTCTCGAAGAACGGTCTGAACGGCGTGTGCATATGCGTGCGTGCGTGTTCATATGCCTCAATTGTGTCTCCGTATATACGTCATGACAAACATAAGCCCGCACTACAACACTAGTTAATAACGATCCTTCTAGATACCATCTAACCTCATCAACCACGAGATAATTTCGTCTTATCAAGTTTCTTTAGCCTGGCGGAAACGAAACATGATTATCTGGCAAGCGACGTTCACCATTACACACGACAAACGATGTCCTCTAACTTCAAACAGGAGATAAGTAGCTGTTAGGCCTGAAAGATTAGCGTTTGATTCCCTACGCGGGCAATTAGGCCGCAGCGGGAAAATAAAGTAAGTAGGGTAAATAAAAGACAGCGTGCATGACAATGCCACTGAAATTGTTTCGCGCAATAAGCTTGGAGTCTTCTATTGCGCCAAGTGTTTCAGTCAAGAGTAAAATCCAGAGCCCGTTCAGTCGCGCAGACTCCATTATCCTGCCGGTATGTCGTCCTACGCGGACGTCCAGCAAATTTTAATCCAAGTTGCTCCAAAGCTTGAAATGAAAAACAAACTGCTTCCCGTGCGTCTCTCCTCATTTTTATATTCTTTATCATCGCTGTTACATGTTTCCCATTTTGAACAGACTAGACCTCCTTGCGAGGAACGCGCGCGCAATCGAAAAGGATTGGCGCTGAAATCCGAAAGCACAAGTCATTTTTGACTCGTCCAATTTCCTTCTAATCCAGATGGTTCCCTACGCCTCTCTCCAAAGGTCTGTTCCGCTTTCTTTCTTTCTTTCTTTCTTTCTTTCTTTCTTTCTTTCTTTCTTTCTTTCTTTCTTTCTTTCTTTCTTTCTTTCTTTCTTTCTTTCTTTCTTTCTTTCTTTCTTTCTTTCTTTCTTTCTTTCTTTCTTTCTTTCTTTCTCTTTCTTTCTCTCTTTCTTTCTTTCTTTCTTTCTTTCTTTCTTTCTTTCTTTCTTTCTTTCTTTGAGCCCTAAGCGCAAAATATATTTCTTGAGTGATTCTGAGTGAGCTCCACAATTTTTGCCGACCTATGAGCAACAGCGACTAAGTAACAAAGTGCGCACTTTGTTGGGCGTGGTGGACGGTTATTACAACTCCACGGCTCCCATCTATAACACCCGGTAAATAATTGTAGCAAAATCTTGAGCGACAAACTCAAGGCGCTCTGTTAGCTCTATCAATACGGTGAAAGGCTAGCTTTTCCTTTGTTTCCCCATGAACTTTTCTGAATAAGTATGAAATATTTTACCGATTTGCAGCTGCAATGGCAACAAGCGAACGGACGGACCTGCTCGGATGAGTTAATCAAACGTAAGTTGCTACGCTGAATTGTGAGGAAAGGGAACTTTAGGAATAGTTGCAACGAGGGTCAAATAGCTTATTAATAATAATAATTTCGGGGGTTTTATGTCCCAAAACCACAATATGATTACGAAGGATGCCATAGTGGAAGGCAATGGGGTTACCTTTGATCACCAGGGTCCCTTTACCATGCGTCTAAATATAAATACCCAGGTGTTCAAGAATTTTCTCCCGATCGAAATGCGGTCCCCGTGGCCGCAAATCAAACCGACATTCTCGATCTCAGCAACACGACACCTTACCTGCTAAGCTTTCACAGTGTGTGTAAATAGCTCATAATGATATCGGTAGGCTTTTGCAAGACTGCTCAAAATGCATCGAACGAGTGCGAACCGGTCACTCGAAAGAGCAACGTAATGTATACTAAGGACACGTAAAGTACAGCCAACAGCGCCAAGACCTCTTTTTTTTTTTTTTAGCTCGATTGATGACATGACGTAGTAGGAAGTTGCAAAGTCTGTTCTCCTCATAACCTTGCAGATATTTGACAAACACATCTTAAAATAACCAAACAAGCAGTTAGCATTTCAAGCCGAAGAACATACAAGCACGGCTGCCGCGTTCATACAACGTTTGCCGTGCTTTGCTGCTGACCCGAAAGTCGCGAGTTTGATCCCGGCCGCGGCGGTCGCATTTCGGTGAATACGAAATGCTAGAGGCCCGTGTACTCTGCAATACTAGTGCACGTTAACCCTAACGTTAGGGTCGAAAATTTCCGGAGCCCTGCACAACGGAGTGCCTCAAAATAATATCGTGGTTTCGGCACGTAAAACCCTCGATATTATAAGCACGCGGATACTTCATGCATACACTGACTGCACCCAACGCGCCTTCACTAAACAGGTAGAATTCGCGAGAAACTTCACGAAAGATGACTTTGATCATTTCTAGCTGACGGTGGTTCCGCGAACACGCAATAAATCCGATATCATTGCCGCCCAGCGATCGTTCCCGAGTGTGCGATGTTTACCTCACTTCACTTGCAAGCATAGCGAGCTTACAGCGGTGTAGTCCACGCCAGAGCCAGCCGCAGCCCGGAAGCCATTTTCCTCTGTCTGTATATAGAACCCCTATAGCGCACATTGGCGCGGCACGGACGCTAATATTTATGGGCGCGTCGGCTACTTATAGACGCGACGTGAGCATAGAGTTATTAGTAGGACTCCGCCAAACTGATAAACAAGATAAGCTCGAGCCAGCCATTCCCCAGCGGTTTTTTACACGCACTGCGAGCAAGGGTAAACAGGCAGAATGAACTTACAGCGCATATGCTCGCTTTGTACCTGCTTAAAGCGAGTGAAAGGACGAAATGCCGTTAAGGCGCGGTGATGTCGTAAACGAGTGTTCCCAGCGGCGCAAGGCGCTCGCACGTCTTTCACCAGCAACATTGTGCAAGCATTCGTCGCTTCGTTGCCAGTCGTGGAAAATGGTGTCGTCGGTGCATGGATACATGCATGCACGCGTTGTTGTTATAAATAGCAACTGAGGTCTAGTCTCACTATAGAGGTGAGGAAATATTAGCATTATCTACGTTGCTTTCTCGAAACTTTAAAGGGGCCATGACACCCAATTATCGCTCATAATCTGTGTTATGTCGGTTAATCCTTGGGTGTTCACAAACAATCTGGCGAAATTTCAGCGCATTTGGTTGAAAACTTAATTTATAACGAGCACTTTTATAAACACGCGAGCGGCCCGAGAGTCTGACAACAGTGGCGCACTCGCGAGCCGTGACGAAACAAGCCACTTGTTTTGTAAGCGTCTGTATTGTTGTTTGGTGGTCAGCTGCGCGTGCAATGGAGCTATAGAGCTTTCTTCAGTTCTCTCCCTTGGTTCCCGACGCGTCTGGAACCCGGGGAGAGAAGGGATAAAAGCGTGCGACTGATGACCAGTCAATGAGTGAGAGAGGGAGTGAGACAGTCGGCCTGGAGATGGTGAAGTTATGCTGAGCGTGGCTCCGTCAGCCAAAGAAGACGTGTTTATGATGGTGTGCGGTCAGTCGATCGTCGATCTGGAAGAATTGGATGACGACGCCGTGTGAGCCATGACAAGTTACGTCGACGGAAGGAGCAACGACAGACACCGCTGGAGTTGGCGTGAGTGTTTCCTTGAAGAGAAGCATTCAAGTACCGTCCAAGAATTGTGTACGGATACGCCGTTGTATATTCAGGACTTTAACTGTTCTTGAATAGTTGTAATGCATGAGATTGCATTTGTAGCGCGTGATCTGCTTGTTTAGTTCCCGTTGTGTTAACACCGTCTGAGTTATATTGTGAAGTTGTAACTGGTACCAGCCGAGTGTGCATGTGTTTGTGATGTTTGCACTGCCTTAACTGAGAATATATTTCGTTGTGTTATCGACTCTCGGCTCTGCACTTCGGTCTTGGACCCACAACCGGGGTTCGCTAGTGCACTAAAAGGACCAACTCTAAATTGTCCGCGCTTTCGTGGTGCGTTTTCGGAGGGCCGAGACGCCAGCCCTTGAAATCCGCCCTGCGATTGCCATCCCATTAGCGGGATCAGTGAGAGTCTCACGTCATAATATCATTTACGCTCTACTGCTCATGTTGGTTTAATAGTTAGCTATACTCATAAATTATCTCAAAAGACTTAACGAAAGTGATACTTCAGCGAGAACTTAAGAGGCGTGCTAAATAGACAACCGGAACTTGTGCAAGTTTGTAGATCTAAATAAATTTACACATAAATTTACTTTACAATAGAAAATATAGGCAGTTTCTCAATCAAGATATCATCTCTCTCTCTCTCTCTCTCTGCTCTGACGATTAAGTCAGCAGCGTGGTTGGTGTACCGCCCACCGCTTTCGTATGCGAAGTTCGCGTCGTTGTGTACACAGGTTGAAAGTTGCTTCCTGTTTGCGCAGAGCTGACAGCCACAGCAATCTTTGTGCGGCGAGTTCGGGGCCCCGCAGGCCTGAATATGCGTGTTGCACAAGGCTGTTCTGTGTATACGCTTTGCAGTCAACCTGGGATTTGAAACCGCCGCGGGATGTTTTCGAGCAAATTCAGGAAACGGAACTATATAAGCTCGCGTTCCGTAACGCAATCGATAATTGGGGCGAGTAACTGCACATTTATGCTACGCTTTTAAATTTTTGAAGCAAACGCGCTTGCACGTGCATCAAGCGTTATTATTTATTTACTTTACGACCCTTATCGGTGCCTTTGTGACCATTAGAGAATGTAAAAGTAACAGAATGTAAGGGTAATAACGTTGTAGATAAACGCCCCCGCGCTCGTATGTCGTGGCCGGTTACGTGTTTCGAGCGATTTAAACAAAAATTTTGTATATACTTGTGAGCATTATTCCTGAAGATACCCTAAACCTGAAGGAAATAAGCAATCAATAAGGCAATCTCACTAACAAACAAAAAGAGCTAACTGGGAAACGGGCGGAGTCTGGGGCGTGGCCGGAAATTTTGTGAGGGGGAATAGGGATGAGGGTTCGACCACCCTCTAGATATGTTCGTGCGTGCGTTTGTATGTGCGCGCGAATATATACACATAAAAAACTGAAGAAGTTCGAAGGGGTTTGAACCCCCTCCCTCCCTCTTCGTCTACGCCAATGGGCTAAGTAGATGTTTAATTGGCCGCAGAACCCACCAAATAGCTCGATGTTATATCCTCCTAAGACACAGCGCCAATGCTGACACGACATCGCAACATACGAAATCGGAGCTTCGAGTCCGAACGGAAATCTTAGACGTGAACGGTCATAACTTTGACATTTCTAGAAATCCTACAGAAAATATGTGATCACGACCTCATATTTCACTCGAAAAAGGTCTGCACGTTGCTATTCCAATAATACTGAACGCTATAGAAAAGTCCCGTAAATGCGTGCATTCACATATATAGGCTGCAACCGTCGTCTCTGCAACACGGCAGTGTTGACACGAAGCGATGACAAGCGAGACAGTTTAACGAGCCGACTCGCTCGCTATGGCTTCGTGCGAAACTGTCAGCGTTGTAGAAACGACGGCTGAAGCATATGTAGGCAACTTCGACAGTGCGAAAACTTGTCAACGCCAAGCCATTCATTCGTGCGAAGTATTCACGTAAGTTTTCTTCGAGTGCCAATTAATTTTACGGAACAGCAAGTAACACATGGTATGAAAATATTTTAGGGATATGGTAACCTCGCATACAAGTATTTGCCCATGTGCCCTGGTTTGTATATTAACACAGCTTCCAGTCTGACCAACAGAAGACTTGCGGCACGTCACGGGGATCTCGTTTAACACTCCCGTCTCACATTCGGTATACACAGTACCGTGTTTCTTGCCACAGCTTTGCGGTCTTGTCTTCTTTTCAGCCTCCTTTTTAGCCTTCATTTCGTTCTTCCTTTGATTCTTTCAAATCTTCCTGTCATTCCTCTTTTCATTCTTCCATAATTTCCAGCATTTCACCCCTCCCTCTCACACTTCCTTCTTACTCGTTATATTTAATGCTTGATCGTGACATTCCTTAGCCTACCTGACCATCTACAATATCCCTCATTGAAGGCGCACATTACCTTCGGGCTAGCTGGTGCCGTCATGAGCACGGGAGCTTCGTTCAGGTGCCAGAATCTGTCTGGCAGCTGGGCCCCTTGTCGCGAGATGCGATGACATCCTTTCCCAGCCGATGACGCAACCGCCAGCGGCTCCACGATGTCGGGAGCACACACATTGGCCACCGCTTCCAGCGCCATCGATTCTCCGTCCGCGCTCTACTCCGCCTTTTCCTATCGTGTCATTGTCTTGCTGCTGTTGATGTCGCGCTAATTGCTTCTGCATGTCTCGAACTTTCTTCCGAACACCCAACCCCCTTTTCTTCCTTCCTTTATTGTTGTCCTCTCTCCAGAATTGAAAGAAGGCGACCAAATTACAATTATTTCCGCCATTACATAAGTCCAATGAATTACAATTAGAAAATAATCATGAAAGTAATTGAGAATTACTAGTATCTGTGCTATTAAGCTTGCGTTCCTTTGCCCCCAAATATACTGAAGCTGTGCAAGTGCGGTAGCTATAACGCCACTGCTTAACGGCCGCCTCCAATAGCAGTTGTCCGCAAGATGCGAAAACAACCCGCTCAACACTTTCTGCGCCGTGGACGGTCTCGGTGAGTTTCAGAGGATTCCTTCTTCTGACAAAGCGCGAGTGCGAAGCCTGTTTAATGGATTTGAAAAGTTCATTTCTGGCCGAACTGAAGTAATCTCATTCACAAAGAAGACGGGCAATCATCGCCTCTTACAGTTATCTCATGTAGTGTTCTTGGTCATTCTGATTCAAAATGTGCAGGCACTCGTGGGGGCCACGCTGCCACAGACGGCACAGAAGCGTCTTCTTGGCAGACAGGGCCCTGGATCTATTTTTGTTACCTTTTTTTTACGTGTCCATAAATCTAAGCACGCAAGTACCTTTGCTCATCGTTTCCTATATTAACGTGACTCGCGCGGTCATAAATCCAAGCCAAGATCATGCTGGGTAACGGTACGCCCCAGTTTCGAAGTCATTATAGTGAGCAATCAGAAGCAGGTATTACTCCGCGAGAGCCCATTTGCATATTACACCGACTATTCATAAGACAGGGGATATATAGCAAATGACGTATGACATCACCTTTTGATTTTTTGTGCTATGATGATAAAGAATACGAAAAGGGTGATTCGAGCGTCTACTATAATATCCTGTCTTCTAATCACAAACAAGGCAGATGTTGCGGAGGAAATGAAGGCTCGAAGAGATGAAAAGTCCTTGAACAGGGTATTTCGCTGGAGCCGTTGTTTCGACAAGTTTCTTGTCTTCTTTAAGGCAGCGACCGCATTAAATTTGCTGACTTGAAGAAGACAGGACCACATGTCGAAACGTTTCGATCCAGCGACATACCCTCTTCAAGGAGTTTTTATATCTTTCCTAATGAAGTCAGTTTAAAAGAGGCACGAACAGGTGACTCCGCTTAAAGTTTGGTAGAAATACGGAGAGTCGCGTCGCACGTTTCGCTCGAGTTTAAGACAGGATAAAGAGGCGTAAAAGCGGTGAACGAAGCAAAAAATAAAGATCGAAAGAAAGCGGTGTCATTTTCGCTGAGAATAGCGACCTGACACGACAACGTAATGGCCCAATTCTTGCACAGAACGCGATGGTTCTTACGAAACAGAAAGGTACCTCAAATGGCGTGGCCGTGGAAAAGGCTCTGACAGTTGGAGCTGAATAATTTAACAGCCCTTACTCTTTCGGTGCCCGCCCAATCGGACTAAGTTCGTGATATGCCCGTAACTAGCGGAAGGAGTGGAGCGTGAGGAAGTTAAGGCGGCGAGCGAGCCAAGAATGTTTTCAGGCACCTGAGAACGTTTCGGTGGGCAGGTGTTTCGAACATATGGAGACTTGCGGAGAAATTTGGCGCGCAGTCCTCGAGAGCTGTGCGAAATTGCCTTCTGTGTTCTCGTAATCCCAGTTGTGCCCTTCGTTAGTTCTGTGCATTCGAGCGGAAGCTTGGAGTCGGTCAAGGAGGGAGGAACGAAAATGTGGATTTAATGGGTGTTACTGAGTGTCATTGTACTTGCTGTGACCTGCCTTTTTTTCTCTGTTACGGTGAGTTGTTTTCTTCCTTGTCAGCGTTGTAACTTCCTCAAGATTCTTTTTTTTCCTATTGGTGTGGGGCAAGGCACAAAACATAGAGACTAGTCAACTTCTGTTTGCTCTAAGTAAAGAAACCGTGAATCGGTGCACAGAACACCTTGAAGATTTTTACCGTACTTTGGAGTCTAACATTACGTCTGAATTTCCGAGAAAAAGGAGAAGATATGCCGTACGATACAGCTTTTCAGTGTAGGTTAGAGTCTGGGCCTCAAACATGCAAGCTCATCTTCTTCAAAGATCTAAAGGAAGTCAGTATTTGGGTATTATGTGCGGAAGTTCTTGAATTGCAAAGAATACCGTTCATATATCATAGTATTGTATGTATGTATGTATGTATGTATGTATGTATGTATGTATGTATGTATGTATGTATGTATGTATGTATGTATGTATGTATGTATGTATGTATGTATGTATGTATGTATGTATGTATGTATGTATGTATGTATGCATGCGTGTATTAAACAGAGCATATCACTGTTTAATACATACGGCGCCTCCGCTGTTTTAGGTATAAAATAGAAAAAAAATGTAGACCACGTTTCACACGAGTTCACGCTTTTTTTTTATTCCCCAAATACTTGTTTGCTTGAACGCTTGTCTATTTACTGTGCATTCGCTTAAGACTTCGTGAGCATAGAACATACTCGATTTAGATAAACAGTCAGTATAATAATCACACAGAAACTAACCTACCTGAATATTTTTTGAGGACCAGCAACGCTCCGTGCTTCTGAATTGCTTCTTTAGCGCAGAGAAGGCATTCCAGTCACAGAGCAATGCACATTTGGCGACGACAAAACTCTTTAGGAAAGAACAAATAGCATGCAATTGCGAGCGAGACTGCTTAACATCATTTCAGAACTTTTTCGACAAATAGGAATCCAGTCCTAAGCCTCTTGAGTAGCTAAGGAGATTTCGGTGCACGCCGAGAGTTTTGTTCTCGGAGCGGGGTCGAGTTTAAGCCCAACTTGCTTGAATGCTTAACAAGGGGCCAGTTCCCTTTTAATCTTTCTGATATTTAGAGTTCTCTTCGTGACCAGCCAGCCATATCCTTAGTGCTGCCTGTTTTCATTTTTTCTTGTGTTGAAAATCTCATTCAAGCGGATTTGCGCTCTAATACGAACAAGGAGGCCAATCCAAGTATTGGCTTCTCTGTACGGATTTGAGAGACGTTCTTTTGCAATGAACATTTCATGTTTTCTCAAAGGAATTGCTTTCCACAAAGGGGTCCTACGATCTTTCCAATGTTGCTTACTAGATGCTTACAAGAAGAGTTCTAGCTGCTGGATTTGGAAAGAATAAGAATATAGATTAACGGAGAATACCTCAGCAAGCTACTCATGGAAGATTACATTGTGCTCTTCAGCAATGATGGCGACCAACTGAAGAGAGTAGCTGAATATTTCAACCGAGATAGAAATAGAAATACGCAGAATACAAAATCAATGCTCAATAGCCTTGGGTAGAGACAAGAATTCAAGGCTGGCAACCAGCCTCTCGAGTCAGAAAGAATATGTGTATATCAAGGCCAATTACAAAGAGCCTACTCATGAAAAAGAGATTTATCGATGGATAAGGATGAGTGGGAGCACATGCTGCTTGGCATTTCCAGATCATTACCGCCAGCTTACCGCTGTCCTTAAATCAAAAAGTGTAGAATCAAAACATTCTGCGAGTACTAACTTACGAATACTATATTAACGTAACATACGATAACAAAGAAACTCGAGAAAAAGTTAAGGCCTACGCAGCGTGCTTACGGATCGGCAAAAGTAGGCGTAACATTAAGGGACAGGAGACGGTAGAGCAAACAGGGTAAGGCGTTATGGCTTATAGCAATCGCTTAAAAACGAAACGGTTTCTTACTTTTGAAGCATTTTTTATGACGTGAAAATGTGCATGACAACCAAAAGCACCTCACGTAGCAAAATAGGCGTACGATAAAAAGAAAGAAAAGAAAGTGCTGAAACGTTTATTTTTTTGTTCTGTAAAGTGGGCTTTATCATCCGTAAATGCAGAACGCGAGGCAGGTGACTTTAGAAACAAAAGGTTGGGTTTCGAACGTTACCGCGAACCAACATAAAAAAATTTCTGTTGCAGAAACAGTTAGCCGCCGTAGCTATTCATAGGAGTAGGCTACGACAGGCGTTTATGAAATATGAATTGATACTTGCGATGAGCGCCGACAGCAAAGTAAAGCACGGAGCACGAAGCAATGTAGAACCTCTTTCGTTCTCATATATTCAGATTCTGAATAGAATTAGAATGGTGGTTAATAAAAAAATAATAATAATGAAGCGCAAGAGCGATCTCGTCTTGCTCATTTCGCTCTTCATTCTCTAGAACATGCATGGTGTTTCTTTGACGGCTTCCGATGCCTTTTCTACCCCGTCATTTCTACCAAAAAGCACAGAATTCAAACAAAGAACGTCAACAGTGTCTTATAGGTTAGCTCTTTAAAACTTTAAAGTGCCGGACGTCTTTTTGTTTTAATAATGTTCACTTGTCAGTCCTTTCGATAACATCTTGGAAGCTCCGGGGCTGCCATCAGTCCCCGCGCACCTTCCAGTTGTCGATAACGGAATTGTCAGGCCAGCTTCGAATACAACACAACACAAATAAAGTAGAAGACGTAGGTCCGTCGTGACGCGATGGAAGTTTTCAGATAAGTCTGTCAATGAATGAATATGATTCATTTTCTGCAAGAAAAACAGAAGGCGTGTGAAATATAAAAGAAAATATCCAGAGACCTCGCAGCTAGGGGGCAGGACATTTCAGCTTGACATTCAGCGAAATAATAAATTTAAAATTCACGGATGTAAAATAAGTACACATCTCGCGAAAGTATGTGAAATAGTGGCCCCACTGATTTTTGTTTATATAGATGAGGCTGATAGTGACAGCGAGAACGCCCGTCAGTTTGCTCAGCACGGACAGCAAAGCTGAAAACAAGAGAACCTCGCGCGAGGATATCTGCAACGCGCCTGTCCTGAAACCTAGGCGTTCAAATTTTGAGGCAAATAAAAGCGCCAGCGCAAATTTAATCGCGAGGGATTACAAAGTTAATACGCTCACCAGGATCGAAGGGCTGAATGCAAAGGAAACGCGCACGAAAGAACGTACTAGGCGCGAGCGATGTGCCGTCGACGGCTGACGTGCCGGCAGCGAATGCCATGGGGGCTTCAGCTTAGGCGTCCATCAATTGAAAGCCGGTACGCACAGAGGCAACGTCATTGCCGGTCATTGGGAAACCGAGAATTACCCGGGGGAACGCACGCCCGAGAAGACAGCGGCAGAGGCTGGCAAGCTGAAAATGAAAGCTGCATTGGAGGCGAGGGCGAGAGTGTTTCTTCTTAAGGAAATACAAATGAAGGTAAAAGACTGAAATGTCGGCGAGAGGGCATGATCATCGAACTCTCTCTCTTTCTCATATATATATATATATATATATATATATATATATATATATATATATATATATATATATATATATATATATATATATATATATATATTCAAATAGGGGTGTTGTGCTTCGAGCAGGTTTACACGTTGCGTCGCGGAAGGCTTCTTGTAAGGCAGGTCAGGCTACCAGCGAGCACGAGCGCGAGCGACAACCACAGCCACCGATCACCGATGTCGTCTTCCTCTTTCATAACAGCAGAGCGTCGGTCATTCGCATTCAGTACAATTATTCCCCGCGTAATAAGGAGCCATCCTGGCGACCTAGGGGCCAGAAAACACAGGAGGATCGTAGCACTGTTTGAGTCTGGACACGTGAACAATTTCCTGGCCACGGCGGCGATGGTCAGATGACGGTTACAGTGGCTCGATGAGTTAGTTCGCCGGCGAAGTCTGCTGAAGTACACGATATGGACCGTGGTACTTGGGGACCAGCTTGGTGGAAAGGCCAGGAGTAGTAGATGACACACGCATCCAAACGAGCGAGCCAGGATTGTAGGAAGTAGTGCTAGTGGACGCGTCGTGGTGGTGCTTCTGGCGCCCCCGGTCTTGTGTTGTGAATGAGCGTGCAAGTTGGCGGCATTCTTCAGCATATGTAGCTGCATGGGATAGAGTTGTGGACTCTGAGGCATCGGGTCGCTACAAAAGAATAGTGTCCATAGTACAAGAAGGCTCGCGTCCGTAAAGGAGGAAAAATGGCGAGAACCCAGTAGTACTTTGAATGGTGGTATTATAAGCGAAATTAATAAACGGTAGTACTCGATCCCAATTGGAGTGGTCTGACGAGATGTACATGGACAGCATGTCACCGAGAGTACGGTAAAAGCGTTCTGTCATCCCATTGGTTGAAGGGTGATTGGCGCTTGTGGTGCTGTGCACGACGCGGCACTCACGCAGCAATGCTGTGATCACGTCCGAGAGAAACACACGACCGCGATCACTCAGCAACTCTCGAGGGGCGCCATGACGAAGGTCGAGATTTTGGAGAATAAAAGTGGCCACGTCTTTTCCTGTAGACGAAGGAAGGGCTGAAGTTTCGGCGTACCGTGTGAGGTGGTCGACGACAACGATTATCCAACGGTTACCGTCTGCAGTGCTGGGAAGGGGACCGTAGATGTCGATGCCGACGCGGTCGAACGGTCGGGCAGGGTATGGCAAAGTTAACGAGGCGCCGGCGACGTGTTGAGGGGGAGTCTTGCGTCTCTGGCATGTGGAACATGCCCGAACGTACCTTCGGACGAAACGGTACATGCCACGCCAGTAATATCGAAGCCTGATCCGAGAATAAGTTTTAAGGAATCTGCGTGGCCGCACTGTGGGTCGTTGTGGAACATAGAACAAATTTCGGACCGGAGGTGACGCGGAATGACGAGTAACCACTTACGGCCGCCGGGTGTGTAATTTCGGCGGTACAGCACGTCTCCTTGAGTGGTGAAGTGCTCGGCTTGCCGACGCAATGTCCGAGAAGATGGAGAAGGGGTCCGACCAGACAGAACGTCTAGAATGGAAGCAATCCAAGGATCCTTGCGTTGCTCAGGGGGCATGTCGGAGATGGTGAGGGCGGTGGTATCGCATGTAGTATGTGTGAATCTGGCAGAGTCAGGAGACAGGGGCGAACGGGAGAGGGCGTCTGCGTCTGAATGCTTGCGGCCAGAGCGATACACCACGCGGATATCATATTCTTGGAGCCGTAACGCCCATCGGGCGAGGAGACCACTTGGATCTTTTACGGACGACAGCCAACACAGGGCATGGTGGTCAGTCACTACGTCAAATGGACGACCGCACACGTAAGGCCGAAATTTCTTTATCGCCCAAATAATGGCAAGGCATTCCTTTTCAGTGACAGAATAGTTGCTTTCGGCTTTGGTAAGGTGGCGTAGGCAACGACGTACTGTTGGGAACCAAGAGTACGCTTGGAAGCCAAGAGTATTTGGGCGACAAGGGAAAGTTCACGTGCAACTTCCTCACGGATGAACTGCTTGATCTGTGGCAGTAAAACGGTGTGATCAGCAGCGACGTCATCGACAAGGGCGGAAACATCAGCTGTAGCCTCGGCAGCATGGCGCGTCGAGACACGCTGCTTTCGCAACTCGTCTTACGACTCCCAGAGTTGGACCACGTCAGCGACAGTGTGAGGGTTCCGAGCGACAAGCATCTGAAACGTGTCGTCGTCGAATCCTTTCATGATGTGCTTTATCTTGTCCATTTCGGCGAGAGATGGGTCGACGCGCTTGCATAGGAACAAGACATCTTCGATATAGCTCGTAAACGTCTCGTCCCGGTGCTGGACTCGGCTACACAGACGCTGTTCCGCGCGAAGCCGGCGCACGGCGGGACGACCGAAGACCTCGGTGATGGTTGCCTTAAAGGTCGACCAGGTGGTGATGTCAGCCTCTTCTGTCAGCCTTAAAGGTCGACCAGGTGGTGATGTCAGCCTTTTTCTTCTGCTTGTCCAGCCTCATGGTTTTTAAACCAGAGGCTGTACACATCAGCTAGGTAAAAGCGCACGTTGGTGAGCTTGTCGCAGTCGTCCCATTTGTTGGAAGCGCTTACGAGTTCGTACTCTACGATCTAGTCCTCGACGTCGTGCTTGTCATTGCCGTGAAATACGGGCGGGTCGCGTTGCCGTGGCACGCCAGTACAGAAGACTGTCATTGTGGCGGCAGCAGCTTGCGAAGGGCCAGGTGCAGTCATGTTGAAAGACGATGGTAGCGTCCGATTGCGAAGTTCCAGGATGATGGGAACCCCGCACCTCCACCACTTGAAATAGGGTTTTGTGCTTCGAGCACGTTTACACGTTGCGTCGCGGAAGGCTTCTTGTAAGGCAGGTCAGGCTACCAGCGAGCACGAGCGCGAGCGACAACCACAGCCACCGATTGTCGTCTTCCTCTTTCAAAACAGCGGAGCGTCTGTCATTCGCATTCAGTACGATTAGTATATATGTGAGAAAGAGAGAAACACAAAGGGAAGGAAAACAGCAAGTTGCCAGGGACAAAAATGGCTATAGGAGTCATTCGTTTTTCTTAGTGGAATTTTAAATTTAGGTAAAAATGGTGTAACGACGCAGTCGCGAAGACGCGATGACTATTCTTTCTTTTTCCCTCTCTCTATATCATGTGAAAGAGGAGGAGGGAAGGGCGAGCAGCGTTATCCAGCAGACAAGAACTGCGTGTACAATTTTTGCTCCGATACATTTGCTTTTTAAAGAGGGAGAGAAAATCCAAATCGGCTAACGTGTGTACGAGACAGCCGCGCATTATGTTCCCATTTCGCGGATTCCCACGCGCCGGAGAACAGCGTGCGCCGAATCCCATCTTCACCGGGAAGTCGCCTGCCTAATGGCGTCGACGCAGGTTTAATATGCGGGAGACTTGTTGACAGCCAAACGGGCAGGTTATTTTTCATTTCGTCGGCAAAAATGTGCTGTTCATTTTCCCGCCGTGAGTGCCGACGTTGCGCTGAGTAAATAAAGAAACGAGAGAAGGCATGCTTATAGGGGACGTGAAGACTACATCACAAAGAGAAACTAAAATATGTCGATAAAAGGAGTTTAACAACGAAGAGAAAATTGCCTGTCATCGAGGCAACGCGATAGTCACTGCTGACGCAGATTATGAAAAGAAATGCCCTAAAGTTCTGTTTGATTTTGTTTTTTTAGGAAGAACACAAGGAGTACAGACCTAAATAAAGAAGAACAGATTTTCGCGCTTCACGAGAAGAGGCATCACAAATGCTCTAGTAGCTTATGCTGTGGAATATGAAGAAATATAACTGAATCCTTTATTCTGGAAACCTAAATTAATATCACTCGTTGTTACGTTGTTTTGTATTACTTGATAGCCTTAAGAACCTTCGAGCTCCAGTTAGGTTTTTGCCGGAATCTGATTATTGGCATCAAAGTTTCATTCGCACCGCTTCCGCGATCTTTTTTCTTCTGCTTGGCACCAAACAGACGTCAGATATGGCGCTGCTTTGGCGTTACGAGAAAAGATATGTCGCCTTAAAATCATCGCCTCAGCTACATAAAAAAATAACTTTACAACGTATAAACGGGGAGTGAAGCATACGTATAAACGGGGAGTGAAGCCAGTTGAAGTTGGGTTAATGATCAAAAATTGTCCGAGTGTCGCGCATGTGTCTTGCAATATGCACCTTTTTTTTCTTTTCTTTTTTTTTCAAAAATGCCCCCAAGGGCCTCATCGAGAGCAATACATATGGGAGGATTGAATATAAACATTATGTATGATTAGGAGAATAAATGGCAACTAATAGGAAAGCAATAACTTACACAAAAAGAAGTCATTAGCGATAGTTAAGCAAGCAAACTAGTAAAGTTAATTTAAAATGAGAAAAATGGTCGAACAGTCAGAGGTGATCAAGACGAAAGCTATGTGTGATCGTACGAACTTTCAGCGAGTGTCCTGCATTCACGTCGCGAGCTTTGCGGCAAGGAATGCCGATCACGCTAAAAAATACTTTCATGCCTTCTGCTCGAGCGAGAACTCGAGTGCTCACTCTCTGTATGCATTAACACGAGCGTTTCGCCGAGTACAGGTACTAGTACAGGTGTACTTGATCAGCATGATCTATTGGACCTCGAAGTATTACAGGCTCCCGGCAAATTCTGTGCCTGGGTACTAGAATTCATAGATGAAGTCCTCATTATCTGACAAGCATGTAATTTCGTCTAGGTTCGCTAAAGTCTCTACGTTAGCATCGCACAAATATTTGTTGCGTTTTTATTTCCACCTTTTATACCCTAGTAGGCACTGAACACACCTTCTTGCACCAAGTACAGCCACCGTCATCAACATCAATTTCTTTCTATATTGGTTATTACTACCAGCCAAGTAGCTCAGTCTGCAGAGTTAAGTTCAAGTATTTAAGTTCCTCAGTCGTCACACTGAAGCATGAGCTGTTTTGTCACGGATAGCCAAACCAGTCACTACCAGATTCCTCTCCGCAATGTCTTTTACGTGTAGTGTGTCTGCAAAGAAGATAAATATTGGTTGTTACAAAAGCAAATTAGAGTTCTATAAACACCACGCAGAACAAAAAAACAACAATGAATGCCTCCCCTCTTGTCTGCGCTCGTCACTGTTTGCGGGAATAAAAGAATAGAACATGGCTGATCCCTCCGTCATAGGAATCGGTATAACACGAAAGTGAAATGTGTCTTCACAGAAGTAGTGCTTATTGTGTAGTGATATATGAGACCTTGTACAATGTCTATTCGTGTTTGGCAGCTATAGCACCGTTTGACATGGATGCATCCATGTTGACAGCATGTCTCCATCGCGACGACTAACGTCCATGATTATGATTAAACCGTAGTGGTAGCTGACGGTGTGAACATATATTTGGACACAGCGAATCGTGAATCCCGCGTAAGGATGATATCAACAAGCTCATAATCAACACTGGTACCCGGTATGCACTTCTTCAAAGCGTCGTCAATTAAGGAGAGAAACGGCACGGTATGCGCTTTCTAGTAATGGGTAGGCGACGCCTGTGCTCATGCATAGATAACACACACTGCGCTTCAGCAACACGGGAGGTAGAGGTTCGTAGCCTGAGCCGCAAACGCGTGCGTCCCGCTGGTTTCTGTCTCGCAGGCGCTGCTCTCGCTCCACCAAGGCACGACATTCGCACGTCGAAATCGCGTCCTTTCTGCAATGTGTATTGCAGCAGTTTTGTTAGTCGGTGCTCTCGCAATTGAAGCAGTCGGCGGCGGAGAAATCCCGATGGTGCACGTGGAAGCTGCACTACTCCGATGAGCCGACGCACGCTAACACGACGCGAAAGGCAAAGAAAGACCTTAACCAACGTAACTGCGTCAAGGGTGCCTCGGCGACGCCAGCGCGGCCAGTCTACCTCTCTGGTATCGAGACGCTGTAACCATGTCCTCCGATATCGCGTGCAATCTCGGAGTAAGCGCTAGTAAGTGTCGATCGTGAAGCATTACTTCTCTTCACATCTCACAGACGGCGGCACCGCCCCGCTCCGCCCGCCGCGAAAGAGAATGTGTGAAAGATATAAGGCGCGTTCGCACCGCGTCTCGCATCTTCCGAGTTAGCTTAGTCGCTAGGGCGCCGGGCGCTTGCCGTCGCGGCCGCAACGTCGTGGGTTCGATTGCCAGCGGGGTATCTTTTTCTTGGTTTTTTTTTTCTCACCCGTTGGCGTCCATTTCATCAACGTCATATCCGTGACGGATGTACTTGGTGGGCCACGGCATAAAACACTTTCGTGTTAAAAAAAAGAGCGTAAATTAAAGACATGCATCTTTCAGAGTTGTCTGCAAAGCAAACGAGAGCAACCTACAGCGCAATGTCGACGAATTTTTATCGCATATTTCTACGATACCGCCACGTCACGTTCATAATTCTTTTTGTACGTCGGAGCTATCCAAGTCAGCGTGGTAAAATTATAATCACAATAAAAAGATCTCACCTGTTGTTTTCGTATGTTACCCTATTTTGATGATAAAAGCACTAAGGAGTTCCAGCGTCAGTGTAGCGCTGTGAAACCCGAATTCGAGTACGTCCAACCACAAATGCGTCACTTCTTCATAAAGTGATCCATTGGACTCTTGAATGGCTTCTCGCAGAATGTGTAAAGCAGCATCGGCTACAGAAGATGTTTTCTGGTTATCTAAAGTTATTTCTCCTTCTATTAACAATCAAGTATGGTACCGTTTTGTCTGCTAGATACAAATAAATACAAATAGATACAAATGTGCCTTGGGGTACACGACGAAAGGCTGAGTAATAGCCTGACTGGACCGTGCCTTCCTGGCAGCAAAGCGGCTACAGCAAACACGCTATAGTAAAGCAGACAACACACAACAGTACATATAATTGTACAGGGGCTCCAAGATTAAACAGAACTGCGAGTAGAGTGCACAAAAATATAAACAGAGCTCTCAGTAGAGTGGCTGCGATACCAACAAATGCGTGTTCAGGTAATAAGAATCTTCAATATTTGCCGGTTATTTAGCGTTCGCATTGCTCCAAATACACAGGTGGACTAGCTTTTTCTTTCTAGCTAGACACGGTAACCTTACGCGAGAGACGAACCCGACGCCTCCTGACCACGAACATAAAATTGGGGTAAAATAAGCCACCGCAGCAGGTCGCAGCAAAAAAAAGGCCTCGGCCATCGTACATCAGGCTCCGAATAGAGTCATAAAAGCTGCCGTACGAAGCATATGGGGGAAAGGTCAGTAAACGAAGAAAAGGACTGCGGCACGCCACGTACGTATACCGGGGACCCGGAAGGCCCGTCCCGAGTCCCCGAAGGAGCAGGAGAACGTATTCGCCATTCAACACGGCGACTGCCGCTGGCTTTGTCCCGGATTCTGTCTCACCTTTCACGCCAGCCTACACTGCTTACGTATTTGTTGTTATTTGCACTCGTCTTGTCAATCTGTCTCGGCTGCTCAGACGGGTTCGACGAAGCGCGTAAACACGTCGCCCCGGCTGCCACAGGCAACCATGCGATAGAGAAAAACATGGAGACAACATTGACATTTCGCCGCGAAGGAAGAAAAACAAAAGACACAGCCGACACGGAAGAAAAAAAGGCGCGCTTAATTTCGTATGCTTTGCCCTCCATGAAACGACTTGTTCGCGCTTTGTTCTTTCGTATACGGCTTTCACACACACACAGGTACAAAATACGATGTCATTCCAGGGAGATAGCGAAAGAAGGAACGAGATACTTCAACCAGAATAGTTTGGACTTGGCTTATACACCGAAGAAAAGATGCGTTGAAGCACGAGATGTCAGATAACAATAACTATTTGGGTTTTACGTCCCAAAACCGCGATATGATTATGAGGGACGCCGTGGTGGAGGGCTCCGGAAATTTCGACCACTTAGAGTTCTATAACGCGCACCTAAATCTAAGTCCACGGGCCTCTAGAATATTGCCTCCATCGAAATTCGGTCGCCGCGGCTGGGATTCGATCCCGCGACCTTCTGGTCGGCAGTCGAGCGCCCTAACCACTACACCACGGCGACGGCTTGAAAGATGCGCGTAGATACTTAAACAAGGAAAAATATGGGCTTAGATACCGTGCACTGAGGAAAAGGTGCAGTGGAACGCGAAATGACAGATAGAACAAGAAAAGACGTCATAGCCGGTCACAGTCGCTCACTGCCTAACTGTTCTTTCATTGAATGCCGAGCAATAAATTAAGATTAACGATGGGTAGCCCTAGAGGAAGAATTGAAAGTTATTAGCCAGCAAGCCGCGGTCCTTCTTGTTGTTTGTCTAAGTTATTAAAAATATACGAGGTTTGAAAAGTGCGAGACCAACGCATTAGGGAACAAAAGGTGGGTTTACAGTGGCAGATCTCGCAGTTAGGAACAACAAATGAAGGACGCTCTACAGCTCCAACTACGTAGTTTATTTGTTATTGGCAGCGGAGACTATGAACGTCACTGATACGACGGCGGGCCATTGATAAAGCGCTTCATTGAGTCCCGGTCTTTCGATTCGATTCTCGCGCGGTCCCCTGACTTCAATAGTCATGATCCCTCCGCCTTGTTTGTGCTCGAAGCATTCCCCATCATACAGCAGTACTTGACCAACACAAACCACAGTGAACCAGAAAGGATATGGCAAGAATGAGATCACCACAGTATAGCCACTACACAAACGCGCACTGGCCCACAAAAGTACCTTCGAAAGCTTCACCCTTGGTTAGGTTGACGCCACCATTATGGATTTTTTTTAACTCTTGAAGAAAGGACTAAAACTGAATTGAGAAATTATCAGTTTATGTGCTTTCTGTAAAACAGCCACTGCAGAAAAACAGCATCTTTTTTTGAACAATTTCCCTGAGTAATAACGCACACTGGTCATAAACTTCCACCGAAATGACTATAATTTAAAAGCAGGCACCTCCCGCCTAACCAATAATTAATTTTATATCAGTTTATTCGCCAAGACGGTCATTTGCTGTGTGTGTCTCCGGTAGTCTTCCCCAAGTTTAGAATTTTATGAATGCGTCGAGCGCATGCTTGTTTTTCATCAGAGAGCTCAGCAATATTTTGCTTTATGAAAGGCCGCGAGTATCCATTAAGTTCACTGGAATATTTCTCTAAACACCTTACGCCAAATTTCTCGTGACAGCGTAGCCTTGATAAATACGGACCTAATTTATTCACGGCATTATGCCTTTTAAGTTAGTCCTGACGTCATGGCGTAGCCATTAAAGCTTTGCATTTCAAAATCCCAGTGACATGCTACTAATTTTGACCACCTGGGATTCCTTAACGCGAAACTAAATTCATCCCTAAGCCCCCTCTATTTTCTCTTGCTCGTATTTGAACACTATCATCACTTCCGTAAATTATTAAATTGTGGAGTTTTACTAGTCAAAAACCTGAATATCATAATGAGACGGGCCAGTCTGGGGCACATCGGATTCATTTTTGCCACCATAAGTTCTTCAGCGGTCATTTAAATCTAGGTACACAAGTGATCTTGCATTTCAGTTTCATCGAAATGTGGCCGCCGTGGCAGAAAACTTAACCCTTAGAACGACAGAAAGTTGAGCTAGACAGTACGGATTCATGATAACAGAATTTGGCGTGCAGAAATGGACACCAGAGAAGACATCAAGACAACGCAAACACGGCCTTTGTGTAGTGTTGATCTCTTGTGTCCGTCTCTGCGCGCCTACCTTGATCTTCCTTCTTCTATCGAACCCTTCGTCGTCAAAGCTTAGCAGTGCAACAACGTAGCCACTAAACTGCCATGGCGGGCACCACCACTTTTCCATTTGTCGTAACGTTTTCACAGACTGTAACCATTCCACTTCACGGTCACCACTAAGAGCAACACAAATGGGATCAAATTCAGCGGCGTTCGCAGTGCATCACATGCCAACTAGGTCACGCTTTCGCACTCTCAACATAATCAAAGTTTTCCGATATTTTTTTTGTCACCATTATTGAACTTGCTGCGTTACGAATTGGCGTCAACGGTACTGTTCCAAGTCTTTAACGGGAATGAAAAAAAAAAGGATAATCTTTTCTACGTAAGCAGAAAAGAAGCGCATTTTAGATGCGACGCATCTCTTGCTCGGGGGTATGTAAGGCGGCGTGGTAATCCGCACGCGCCGTGGTAGTCCGCACTCACACTACGCATGCGCGCCTCTCCTCCTTCCCTCTCCCCAACAGCTGCGCGTTACTGTCTCAACTTCTCTACCAGCACCTGCTTGCGCTTCTCCTGCGTTCTCGCTTTTGCTTTTGCGGCGCATGCGTACTCTCTGCGCTACTCTCCTCTAAGCGGTTAGAGCTCAGCGCGCGTTCAGTGCAGCGCTTGCTTTGGTTGACTCCGCTTGAATCTATTGGTGCTTCCGATGAAGCGTGATGGAAGCAACAGTCCCGTCAGTGAGTGGGCTGACGCAAGCACGCGTCAGCATCAGCCCAATTACGTCCACTCAAGACAAAGCTGCGAAGCGAAGGGCAGCGAACTACCATTCACGGCACATTCATTGATCACGTCTTCACCAATTTCAAGATCCACCCACTCCACCAAGATCCCCACACGGTTCACTTCAGCGACCACAAAGCCATCCTCATCAAAGCAAAGTGCACACCTCAAGTACTAGACGCTGCTCAATAAAGACCTTCGTTAACCGTTTCACCTTCGTCTACAACGTTAATAACACCGTTAATAACGATCTGAGGTCGGTAGCATGCCCAACGAACGCCAACGGAACGCGATCGTGCAAGTGCTCCGGCTTCGCATCGCCTCATGGTGCCCTTTAGCGGGAGATGGTGTAATTTTTTGCTTCAGCCGCGTAGAGGCCCAAGAAGAATGATAATGCTCTTGCATTCCTGACAGCACTCGGTGTGCACGTACCAAGGTAACTCCTTATGTAATGTAACCCTATATTAGCGGCGTCAGAGATCGCCAATGCCGCTTCAACGCAACCACGCGCAGTCACGTGGCTTTCCTACCCGGCACTATCTGGCTAAGCTTGGGCCGGGATCAAATGACGCTAATGGTGTTCTTCCCGTCTTCCCAGGGAGTGTTAGAAACCGAAGTCATCACGATGCCCTAATGCGTTTCCACAAAAGGCATCGTGTGCAGACAAAGCTGGCATCCGCTTCGGTTGGGCTGTGTTTACGCTTTCTTTCTCTTCCTTTTTTCTTCTCATCTTTCGCAGCAAGCCTGTGCTCTGCAACAGCACTCCCATAGCAGTGGGCATGGATAAGTGAACAATGTGCGCAAGGAGCAGTAATAATGGCGACATGCGCTGCAGTGTTTTAAGGTAGTCCACGCGAAGCGTAACTTATTATTTGCGTCGCAGAAAAATATGTTATTAGGTTTAGATCAAAACACCATGCAATTCCTGGCAAGTTTGACTGGCGTAGCCAGAAATGGGGGTGGGGGTTTCAAACCTTCTACAAAGTTTTTCAATTTCGCATGTTTATATATGCACGCACGGACGCACACATACAAATACACGCACAAACATGCCTAGAGGCTGGTTGTCTCCATCTATTCTCCGCGGACTGACTACCAAAAAAATGCGGGCAATACTATGGCCAATTACAGCTTAACGCGACATTATGAACGTTTGGTAGGGAACATCACAATGCGAGCTTAACAGTGGCTAGTGGCATCACCTCAATAATCGTTTGGGAGGCAGGCGAAAACAAAAAGCACATTTAACCCAAGCAAACGCAAATAAAACTGGCCACTCGCTAGGTTACTGATGAGCGTTTTCATTATGCTGAGCAGTTGTTCCGAAAATCAGAACACGCACTGAATGCAAGCGGCACGTGCCACATTTCAGCGCCATTTGCCGAATTAGTAAATACGAGCGCCACAACCGCAGATGCAGTCAGAGTTAACCATCGGTTTAACCATCAGAGTTAACCATCGGTGCACGACGCCAGTACGCACGTGGTTTAGTCATTTTGCAGTCAGGCAACGACACGGTAAAAGAAACCGATAACATGAAATAAACACGCAGCGAAATGTTGCAGTCAGTGAAGAATAGCCTGCCCGAGCGGTGCTGCTGCGACTATCGGGACCGCTGTTTCAAACTAAGTTATATACTTAAAGCATAAAACTCGCCTCTAGCGGCCCCCATTTACTATTCTACTTTTATACGTACTGAACACCCCACAGTTGTCACAAATTCAGAAGAGTGTTCTCCTGGGTTATTCGGACATCCTAAGGCAACCGTTCAAACGTTTTGAAGCCCTACTACAGCATTCTGCAAGTCATTCGAATATTTCCATATGTTTTCCGTACGAAATGTTTTCAACTGTGCGATACATATAGGAATACCGTATGCAGTCTATATTAGTAACTTAAGTAGCTGGGGCTTTGCAACATGGCGTTCACGTCCAGTCAATATCAGTGCCTGTGCATTAGCCCACTATATGAAAACAGTAGCCCACAGGTAATCCTGCTAACTCAAACACACACGTGGAGACAAAATGCTTGAGGCCGGTGTACTCATATCTAGGCGCAGGTTAAAGAACAAAACAGCGCGCACGCGCACGCGCACGCACACACGCACCCGCGCGCGCGCACGCACGCACGCACGCAAATTGAAATGTTGGAATGGCATATGAACGTTTCAGTTTGGGAGTGCACGAATGTCACCACTGCCAACTCACAACGTCACAGCTTATTCAATGTTCTAGGCGAGCGCGCCCAGACTTCGTTATCTGTCTTACGGCCCGTATTAGGTCGTGATAGAGAGCTTAAAGCCCAGACAGCCCGGCAACCGCCGGTTTTTCTCCGGATAGCGTAATTAAGCCTTTATTTCGAAAAAAAAAGAAAAACGACATAGGTATCAGCATACCGCAATCCTTGTCGCAAACCACTGTGACGAGATTAAAGGTCTTAAGTCCGCCACAGCCGCTAATTGCAGAGGGGCTGGTAACAGGATGAATGCGCATGCGCAAACGCATGCGAAGTTCTGAAATGCTATTAGTTTCTTGCGTGTGTATTAATTCCGATATTTTTTCTCTCTTCTTAGTTTAAGTTAATAATACCTGTAGTTTTCTATATGCCAAAACCATCTCATGATTATGAGGCACGCCGTAGTGGAGGGCTCCGCGAATTTCGACCATCTGGTGTTATTTAAAGTGCACTGAAATGGCACAGTACATGGGCGTCTAGCATTTCGCCTTCATAGAAATGAGACCACCGCAGCCGGGGTCGTACCCGCGACTTTCGAGTCAATAGCTGAGCACCGTAACCACTGTAACAACCGAGGCGGAGGCTCTTAGTTTAGGTTAAATTGTAGAGTTTTATACGCTCAAATATCGCGGTAGAATTATCAGGCATGCCGTGGCGATGGACTCCGTACGATTTTCGACAACCTGGGGTTCTTTAACTTGTATTTGTATCTAAATACACGAACATTCTTTCTCATTTCCTTCACACGGAACTGAGGCAGCCGTGTTCGGCAATCGAACCCACGCCCTCAACCTTAGCAGCGCAACGCCGCAGTCGTAAGCCACCACGGCAAGTTTTCCACGAAAATGAAAAGACTACAATAGTAGTCACTATGCTTCTGCATTATTAAGATTTTGCTATTCCTGTTTCAGTGGAAGTAAAGGTCGACACACGCAGGAACACTCGCCCTGTTTTGTTGTTGTTTAGAACGTAAATCAAGAAACGAAGACGGATGCCGAGAGACCCGGCTGTTGGCGGTGAACGAGAACTCGCCTGAGAGGTGCATCTATTTGCATTGCATGTAATCTCTAGGGACAAGAGCCGTTCGGCCCAGCGCGGGAGCGTGAGCATGCGGCCCATTAAAATTCATTACTGCCGTGGCCTGGTGTTCTCAGCTGTGGTTGGTGTTAATGCCACACGCCGAACTACCATGGGAAGGTGTATAATTTATTGGCTTCTGACGCTGCACGCCAGTCGGGGTGACCTGCAAAATAATCTTGCGGTGGTATTTCTTTCCTTTTTTTGCTGGCTCCCTGCCTGCTGCAATAGCATCTATGTTTCACTGCGGTTTGAGAGTGCGCTGCCTGCGGTACGCGCCGGTTAGGGTCATGCGTCAGCACGGCCGAGAAAGCAATTCTGCACTGGCGTAGCAGTGGGCGGGGGCGGGGGGAGGGGGGTTCGAAATATTTTTCTTCTCGAATGATTTTTTCTTTCAGTTTCGCGTGTGCATATATACTATACACAGACACATACAAAAGCACACACAAACATGCATAAAATATGGTTCAAACCATACTTTTTGCAATAGACAGGCAATCTATGGTTGTTTTTTTATAGAGATAAATAAGTCACTAAATAACGCGAGAGAATACTGAATGTCAGCTTATCGCGCCATAAATCACAAAAAAAGGATCTCTACAAGCCCGTTTTATCGCTGTCGTTTGTAATTCATGAATTACATAACGAATAACTTCAGTGCAGTTGAAGAGACTCGTTGCAGTGCCCCCCTCTTCCCCCCCCCCCCCGTTTTTTATGGCAACGACAAGGAAGCAAAAAAAAAAGTGCGCCAACGAATACGTGTGTCTTTGTTTCGCGCATTTTGCTGCCTAGTGTAATTTGCGTAAGAAGGAGCGGGCGTTACTTTTTTTCTTCTTTTATCCCCAAGACTCTTCAGCAGCACTTGACAGAATATAAGAGTAAACTTAATAAGAGGAAACACCTCATTAAAGTGACAACGCAGCGCGTGTGCGAAGCTATAAAACGCAAATTTGTTCCGCTAAGAGTAAAAAGCGTGGTTTATATTGCAATAGCCGTCCCAATAACGAAGCGGCAAATGGCGACAACATTCAGATTAGCAGCGCGTGCAGGACTGGTTCCCTACGGGATTCGGGACCGCCTATCTCGTCACAAAGATGGATGAGACTGTCCCGGTGCCTCTCCTCCGAAGCACCCACCAGCAAGCAGAAAAGCATGTGGGAAGGAAGCCTGTGCAGCATTCATGAAGAGAGTCCCTTGCAACGAGTTAGTAGTGTAAGTAAAAGAAAGAAAGAAAGAAGGAAGGAAAGAAAGAAAGGCGTGATAGATGAGGCGGAGAGCGACTAGAAAGGGAGATTTAGGACTAGAAGTGGCTCGGCTAATCCCCACTTTGAGGTCTAGTTCTCGTTCAGTTTATCCAAATCCCTGCAGTAACGAAGAAGTTCTTTCACGCGATAACGAATGGCCACACTAATGCACTTTTTGTTCGGCGTTAGTGAAATGAAAACGCAGCCGTTTGAGTCACTCTACGGAGACACGCAGTAATGGAGAGGGCAGCGAGAAGGGGGGGGGGTATTTATCATTTTTTCTATTTTTTTATCGCCTTAAGGGCTTGCGAATATTTATCTATCTCATATATCCGTACAGGTTTTCCACTTGAATGTGGCTAACAGCCCTCTGCCTTGTACAGCTCTCTGCCCTTATATATATTAACGCGATAGCGTTAAAGAGCTCGTTTCGCAGAAATTCTGGTGTCGGTGTCGCTGTCGGCGTCGTTGGTTGTGAGCGAAAAAATCAGCGTTGTCCATGACCGAAAAATCGAGAAAGATGCAAATAAAAGGCAAATAAAATAAATAATAAAATCTTTGCTTCGATTAATAATCAAACCCAGGCCTTCTGCATGGCAAGCAGGTGTTCGACCTCAGAGCCACGCCAATGCTCGAAACAGCTTCGAAAAAAAAAAAAACACTGCATGAATATCTCGTACTGGGAGGAGTCTCCTTAACGCATGTAATATTGCGTGGCAGAAGCGTAGAATCGCGCCAGGCGTAAAAACATGCGAATTGCGCAACGAGTGGGTCTTTTAAAGGCCCACCCATTACAAAGCCCTCAGACATATTTAACCATCATCAGCTGCAAAAGCATCAACAAAGTGAGAAGCTGAGTAGGTTCGCGTGTCGCCTTACGGACGCGTGGTGGACTCTTCGCTGATTCTCAAAAGGAAGAATTATGGCGTAGTGGGCACTGTCAACTGTACTTGCAGTAGGCATTCTAGGGCAGTTTGAAATGCCCAATGTTACGCACACAGACGTTCGTTTCCTTGCGGCACGGTTGAGGCATGCACCCAGAACCGAAGCTAGGCTATAGCAGTTGAGAAGGCGATACGTGCACGGGGCCCGATTACGCTATCGCGTTCTACTCTTGAAGGCCAAGCTCAAGCGTTCTCCAAGTTTTTCTCACTTCTCTGGAGAGAAGATCCTGGGACATTGGCTTACGCTTACGTACATGCACGAGGCTAACAAAAAGCCGTATTGTGCTTCCTCAAGTCGGCTGGTCTTTACGAGCTCTTGTGAAATACCAACGCGCGTTCTTCTTCCGTGCGTTCACTCTGCTTGTTTATTTATGATTGTTCCTACATTTATTTTCCTTCTCTTTAAGCCTCTCCACGTGCAGGAGTGTAGGATAGTAAACTGGCACGTGTTTGGTTAACCTCCCTTTCTTTACCCTTATGTTGCCTTTCTGTTTCTCTCTTCCTTTCGCAATCCGAGAAAGCTCTCAACAGTAACAAACGCCGTCGCCCGATGTTTGTCGGAATCCTCCTCCAAAATAAGCGTTAAAATAGCATTTACATGTTTCGCAAGTTTATCCATTCACTCAAACCTGCGCAATCTGTGCGTAAGCCGTTTAAGCCTACCGCTAGCTTTATTCGTGACTGACTGGCCAAAAGGACGCCCTAACCACAGCCAAGAAAGGGTCCGCTAATCACTCAGCATGCTTGGGTACAACTAGGGGGTAAGAACGCTGCCGAATGTTTGGGTCATGAACGTACCGCTTTTTCCAACGTAGGTTTCTTTGGTTGTTTCAACACTGCGAAGAGAATGACAGCCTGACAGACTAAACTAGGCCGCACTCTGTAGACGTCACGGTGATGACATCGGGCAAAGAGCTTTTAGATGCGAAGCAGCTTTTGCCCTGGGCTGTGTCCGTAGTTCCATTGGCGACCGTCCGCTTTCTACCACCTAGCATAGCCATCTGAGCGCGCGGTCGCGCCAAGGAGAAGTCTTGTTCTTCGACCGCCTTGATGATGATACGTGCAGAGCACTTTAGGGGCCCGGGCTGCCGTATGCTGTCCTAGCTTGGCGTGATGCAGACGAAACCATGTGTGCTGGCGCGCGCCAGCGCGTTCGTGCCTGTGTAAGGGGCTGGGTAAAACGCCGTAGCCTCTCCCCCTTACACTCTCTCGGCAATCACGTGATGGCGTCGGGGAACGAGATTCTGCAGACGCGCGATGAACCCGCGTGGAGTGCTCCAACAAGAGTTCGGGACGAGTAACAGCAACAGCAACTACAGTGAATTCATGGTGTGCTCCACATGCAAGGACGCGTTAAGATTGGGCAAGGTGCCCGTGATGAACGGAACTTTAAGACCCATGCGCTGCTTCGCATCCCCACATGCTTTCCTTTAGTGGGAGATGGTGTAAATTTTTTAAAGCTATTTGTTCGTGCGAGCGTTTCGCGCAGTTTTCATACACGTTATTGGTGTAGAAATGTGGTATCACTGAAGTATGCGCATAGCTACATCAGAATACATTAGTTATTTGTAAAACTAATTAAACGCACTTGTGGAAGCATTGATGTGAGTTTAAGGGGAGGACGCATATCTAATGGCGCTCACAGCCTGAAGTAACGCCCATTCCAAGGCGGCGTCAACTAGGCACCGGATAACAAAAAAGCAAGTTCTCTAGGAGCCTACGTCACTGTTAGGCTTAGAGAGAAATGTGACGACACCGCCTTATTTAACCCGTTAGTAAAGCAAAATGTAATTGCTGATACTATCCTCTTGTTAAAATACTTGTAACTAATGGCGAGAAATGGATTACCAGCACGAGCAGCTTTTCACTCTTACTTATATATCTTGCATAGCAGCGTCCGAAAGCATCTACAACAATTTGCTCAATTCCCACCGCGTGAAAACACCCAGAAGGCATTGCTTCACCGGGTTTCAAGAATATTCTCGTTCGACGACGCGGTTCTTCCGTTTAGCTTGATTAAAGCGGGAAGCCTACGTGCGTCTCACATTTCAATTTCTAGCTGCCCTCAGTTTCATGCTCCCCCGCTTCGCAACGCTTTTCCATTCGTCGGGCTCTCCGTACGATGAAATTTAACTCTCAGCAGAAGCGAGAAGATGAAATGCGAGCACCGCGCGATGGCGTTCAATTTAAAGAAAGACGGTCAGGCTAACTAAAAAAAATTATAACGTAGAGCTCCAAACAAAGTGGAGAACACGACATGAATTTGCATGTACCCCGTGCAGAGTGTTGAAGCTTTTTTTTTTTTATGGCTCTAGCCCATAGCGACATTATGCGTTTTCAAAGGAGCAAACCGGAATTCGTCCCCAACCTACCGGAAGGTGAGCGTTGACTCAAAAGTTATGAAAGCCAAATAAAAATAAAAACTCATATAAAAAGGAGGAAATGTTTCAAGTTAAGAGTTGTATAGGGTACTGATATCTGAGCATAAGGTTAGTTACTAAGAGCCAATTAACTGTCAGAGTAATTAATGAAAATTATTTGAATATGTTCAACAAAAAAGACTTTTCTTGTCGAGCATGCGCCATCAAGATGGCACATACTTACTACAGAACAGCCTTCTTTCACTATAAACACTGCCCAAGTCAACCAAAAGTGCACCAAACTAGCGGGCCAGCGCCAATAAAGATACTTATATGGAACATTAAGCTCTGCGCATTGTAGGCATCGCGAACCCTTGCAAGCGAAACGCCGACAGCGCTTCAGTGCTACGCACACGACCCTGTGCATTGCAGGCGTCGCGAACCAAGCGAATCGCCGACAGCCCCTTACGACAAGCGAAGCCAGCCGCAGTGCCCGTGCCAGCCCTGCATGCGCACGAGCCCCGACCGAGGGGCCAGCGCGAGGGCCGGAGGAAGAAAGCGAGGTTAGAGGACAGTGTCTCGTGATTTCGACAGACTCCGCGTTCGCTCTCTTTCGTACTAGTTCGCTCTGTCAATTACGCCGACAACGCCAACGACGACGTCGCTCAATGCAGGAACGGGCGCCTAAGAGCTGCGCACTAAAATAATAATAACGGTGCAAGGTAATAGACAAACAGGAAAGGGGGCAGGCGAATGCGAGGAGCGCACTCGTCCCATTGACGTTGTCGTTTCCGGAGACAGGTTTGGACAAGAAGCGACGTCCGCATCGGCGGCTTCCATTCCCGTTATATATGGGCGCAGTAAAGGCGAAGTGAATCGAGCAAGAGGCCCTTTATTAATTTGCGATCGTGTTATTCCTCGAAATCGAGTATAACGGGATGTTGAAGAGTAACAACGGCACTTGACGTCGTAGGTGTCTGTCCTTTCCGTACGTGGGTGGCACAATGCGCACTGATCTGACGTTCGGTTACCTCCCACGATATCTCCGTCCTCCCGTGGCCGCGAAGTTTGGTCGATTAGTAGGGAAAAAAGCAGAAAACTGGGCGAGTTGGTATGCATTCACCGTTACTGGAGAGCGCGCACTGAGGACGGAACGCTTGTGTCGTGTTCTTCTCTCTGTCTCCGTCGTCAGTGGGCGCTCTCCAGTAACGATGGTACAGACAAGATACGAGCGCTACTCAATCGGCGTATGCGTAGAACATAGTTGTCATTTTAGTACCACGGCGAAGTATTATCTGCTTGTAACAAAACGCTTCGCGAATAATGTAATCTGCTGCCGATTTTGATAGCTTTGTTATTATTTTGCACTAAGCGATCTTGACATTTGCTAGCTGCGCTTGCTAATGATCTGGCCAGAACAAGGATTTGAATGTATGTGGGAACACAGCCCTGTGTTAGGCGATGCTCCACGGCGGTTTGTTTTGCAGGTCTCTGCCATGCACTATCCGTAAGCCTGGCTTCAAGAAGTGCTCTAAATACTTTAGGGCCTCTTTAGGTGTACAAGGGGTGTTTGGTTGTTCTATGGTTGACACATGCCCTCGCGCTTAAGGAGTAAGATGAAATTTATGTAGCAACAACTACGATTTATTTGCTTGTACAGTTTTTATTGCCAGTAAATACAATAGCTGCAACACGTGACAAGAAAACTGCAACGAATAAACGAAAGAATTTAGCACTGCAACACCACAGTATACTCTCCTTCGACACGCGAAACGGTTTCTTCGCACATGCCGCTATTTGCGAAAGGCAAAGGTAAGAAGACCACAAGTACTTCACAACACGCTAAGACGAAATGGATTATCTGTTACTCATTTTTGGTGAGTCCCGACTAGCCGGACATATGACTTTCTTTAAAGATTCCCGTTAACTTTCTTTTGAAAAGTCGCGCGCCTTTCACAACTCTCCTGAGAGAGCGTAGGGATTTCCAAAAGAAAGTTAAAAGGGACTGTCTACCGCTCGGAAAAATTTTTCTGATTGTGGTGAAAATGAGAAGATCGTTCATCACATCGGCTGCAATAAGCATGCTTTTGCCCCATAAAAAAGGAATTATATTTTTAATTTGTTGTTGAAAATCGTGAAAGAATGACCGCTAGCGTCACCCAACGGCGATGTGGTTCAATCTACTGCTTGAAAAAGAAATCCTCGCAGGTAGACTCATTCTGCTTAAAAACAAACATTTATAACTTGAAATTGTAATTTACGCACTTGAGGCACGTTTCGGTTGCGTCAGAGAGCAATTTCTTGCTTTTTTTTTCTCACGCATCCAAAAAGGCGCCCGGTGGCGCTGCTTGCTACGCCGTCTTCGATTTCGTCTGCTTCAACTCATGCGCTATGCCATGCCCTCCGCGCTGGTCGTACTGTGCCACTGTATTGTTAGGATTTCTCACATGTGCTGCGCTGCGAAGGTGCGCATTTATTGTCTCTTTTTTATTAATCTACTTGGCTTGGATTGCGGCAGCAGTGCTAAAATAAACGCATAGACTGCGATTACAGCAAAACAAGTGTTCTGTAATCGTATAATAAGGCTTCATTTAACCGCTAGCGCGCTGAAAACAACTGTTACATTAATTACAATAGTGTTCAGCGAAAATAAAGTAATCCTACAGAAATCACATGTGCTTTCACTTTTAAATTTTACCTGCACTACAATCGTCATCACGTCCACCAACCATTGTTGTGGGCATGTTTCACGCCAATGGAAGAAGACCGAGCGCAGATCTAAAAATTCTGTTTTAAAAATTTCTACTCAATTTCCAGGGAAACCAGTGCAAGGTTGGACACCTCAGACGGTAAGCTTTCAATTGCGGTTCAAAACAGAAAAGCGATGAAGGATGGTAGACAGTCCCTTTAAAGTGTGTCTTTAAACAAAGACTCGGCAGGACTCGGCAAACCAAGACTCGGCAGAAATAGTAACAAGTAATCTTTTCTTTTATAGTGTGCCGTCAAATTCCGCTCTCACCGCTATTTCTACAAAACGCCCGACGAATAAATTACTAGTCTCAGGGAGATATCGCACGACTAGAAAACTTATTTCGCGTAAATATTTTGGAAGGCGTTTCTTCGCTCGGCTTCCGTTAATTGCTTGGATCACGAAGAACAACACAAACAGAACATATCAGCATTCTCGCAGCCACGTCAGGATTAAATGCGTAAGGCTATCAGAATCCCTTGGATTGCGAGATCCTAAACACATGCATGGTCTGCGCAGCGCACAGATGATTAAAGCGAGACAAAGAATAGGAAAAAAAAGTTAAAAGCAGACCGTGCCCCGAGAGCGCAATTTTGAAAATGCTGCGGAATCTGGGTCAAACCCGCCGTCCCCGCAGGAACGGGTCCTTATCAATTTCGGTAATGACTGTTTCGGGCGGCAGAGAAGATGCGCCGCAACGGGGCGCTGACGAAAGCAGCCCGATGCGACCACATTATCCCTTCGCAAATCTGTTCCCGCTTCCTTCCTCCTCCCCCTCTTATCTTCCATCCTTTTTCCCACCATGATCCGGCAACACGCTGAGCTCGCGGAACATTGAAATATCTCATCCTAACAATGCATCACCCAGTTTGTTTCGCGGGTCATCAGAAGTAATCGTTTCGACTGATGCGGTGTGGAAAGCGAAGGCGAGACTTGGTGCAGAAGTCGGACGAATAAAGGGGGGAGGCCGGATGGTGAGGGCCTGGTTTAGCTATGAGAGATATGATCATTTCGTCAAACGTGTTGACCCTGCTAATTCCAGGGGCTCATTGCATGACCGACGAGAGGATTTCATTTGTGGTGTATGTAAAGCTGACAGGCAATATCAAGCGAGCACCATTGCTTCAACGCCTATGCCCTTCTCGTGAGAAAACATTAATAACGGCTAACTGTGCGTTTCCTTTTATTTTCATTGCAATAGCAATTATATGGACAGTCTCGACGAGTTTTTGCCGTCGCCGTCATGTTCCGTATAAAGTCCAAATTGAGAAGATCCCCAGCGCATCGTATGTTCAACCGTGGGTAAAAGCGCGCGAGTGGGGGCGACGGACGCGGCCGAAGCAGATATCAAACGAGCCGGCCCATTTCCGTCGCTCGGAGAGTGCATGCGATAACATCACCCTGCTCGGGAGGCCTGCGGTCGAAGCAGACTAGAGCTGTGCACGGGCCGTATTTCCGAGCCCGAGCCCGGCCCGGGGCCGCTGACTTTGTCGAAGGGCCGCCCGAACCCGACGGCAAAGGGCTGCGAGTCCGCCCGGCCCGGCCCGACGTACGAAAACACAATCCCAGGCCCGGCCCGGCTTTTTGAAGGTTCGCTGCGAAAACAAAACATCGTTTTTCGGTAATTTGGCATTTTATTGAGCATATGAAATACGATCAAACGACACACGACGAACAGTCTCTATTGCACAGATTACAAATTGTCGTGCAAAAACAGCAAGCAAGTAGACGGCCTCATGCCAGCAACAATGGAGTTCGCTCGCCAAAGCCGTCACGTGTATGGGGTATGCCCATGCAAGCGTCAACTTGCACGGAGGCGATCTACGTCGGGTCGCTCGTCGCTGTCGCGTGCATTTTCACTCATATGGGATTTGGCCTTAAATCTAACGCGAACAGTCGCGTGGCGCCGTCACTAGCTCAGGTGGTGTTACTTCTCTGTTTGTCGGAGTGCAACAGAGGCAGCGCTTTACCTGCTCCCCTTTTGTTTAAAGTAGCGAACGGAAAGGAAAAGCGGTAAAGGGCGGTCGCGGAAAAGGCGCTGTATGCGTGCTGGAAAACAATTCCCGCTCAATCTCTATATTTCGGGCTTGAGTCGGGCTTTGCGCCAGGCCCGAGCCCGGCCCGATAAAACTCCAAGTAGCCCGAGCCCGGCCCGGGCCCGAGGTGAAAATACGTCGGCCCACCAAAGCCCGGCACGCTGACCGGGTCGGGCTCGGGCTTTCCGGCTACCCGGAGCCCGTGCACACCTCTAAAGCAGACAGCAAACGATCCGCCCCTCTTGAACGAGCATGAAAACACGCGAGGGGGGGGGGAGAGGTGTCGCGCGAGCAGCAACTTTGAACTATGATTCTTAGGGCGCGGTCGCGAACGCTGGCGCGCGCGCTATCTCGGGAGCCATCAGCGGGCGGCTCGTATACCCCTTTTACGTGCTGCGCTCTGAAAGCGATGTGACTATGCGGAAAGAGCATCTCTCCCTGGAGCGGCCGTATTCTCTTACACCAACGTTTTGTAGCTACGCGAGATCGGATACAATAGAGTTAGCTGCCAGCGTCACTTCATCCAACGCTACAATTTGTTGCTATCCCATTCATTGCTTCGCCCTTGTGACTTTTTTTTATTTTTTAGTTGTTCGACCGTTTGTTATTGAATGGTGTCGTTGGTTTTAACGGCTGTTCCCTGAGTCCAATGCCAATGTGTCGCAATGCATCTTTCTTGCCAAGCAGCTCATAAAGAGGCGTTAGATAGAATTGCTTAAGTACTTTGTAAAACTTTGTTGCCGCTTTGCAGACAGAAAAATAATTTTTTTTTCTTTGGTGGGGGGGGGGGGGGGGGGAGGAGGAGGAGAGGTTCAAGCACCTTTAATGTGCATGCGAGCGTTTCCATGCCTGCGTGCATATATACACATCCAAAGTGAAAAATTTCGGGGAAACTTTGGACACTCTTTAAGTGAGTGGCTATCATTTCACGGCACTCTAATGGAAATGAGTAACTTAAAACATCGAGTCTCCGCGCGGTATTCGGGCTGAGCGCGCACAGGCGCTCAGATTATATCTTGGTCGTCATTATGAGATCGCTAATCGTACTACAAGCATGGCGACATGATGTGTGTATGTTTTTCCATAATCTGTCGATACGCTTTCGAGATTGTTCTTGATGCACAGCCATTCGACGGTTTTCCTAAACACCCTGAGGCCGTAACGCACAGTATATATAAGCTGCTCAACACTATATTGATGTCAGCTACCTCGATCGCAACTAACGAAATGCCTGGCTGTCGCGGCATCCTCTTTCACGTGTCGGGTGTTGTCGCGCATTTCCCTAATTGAAGACGATGAAACAGCCCACCAGTCAGCGTGTAAGCTCCTTTGATCCGCTTAATGAGGCTAATTGATTCCGCTTGATTCAAGTCAGCTTTAGCGATGCAATAAACAGTCTTCCAAAGGCTTAATTCACTTTCGTCTCGTGTTCTCACGTAGCCTTTTCTTTTTTTTTTTTTCCTTACGCATTTTGCTTTCACTTGCAACGCTGTGCTTTGTAATTCCTTTTTCTTCATTGAGAGAAAGACAAAAAATTCACCGACGACTACGATACTCCCTAACGCAAATTCTTAGCGCAGCTTCGTGTTGGGGCAACGCCAACTGTGCTTGAAGCTTCGGCTAACCGCAGTTGCAGCAATGTGACATTCGTTACATATTTCCACAGAAACTGCCAGCGCACGCGTGCTACGCACACCACTATGTGCATTGCGGACGTCGCGAAATAAGCGAAACGCCGACAGCGCTCGAGTGCTAAGCACACTACTCTGTGCATTTCAGGCGTCATTTTTCCTGCTGTGGAGCATGTCAGTGTCATATGTAGATATGTTCATCCTTTCCATCCTCTAAATAAAGTGTTGTAAGTCAGCGCTGTGTTTGCGTCGCCTTAATTCTACCTGTCTTATTTTGCGCTGTGTTCCTTCCAATTCCCACCAATCGCTATGACCCATAGTCTCGTGACCTAGAGATTGCCCTAGAGCTATTATCAGCAGTTGCCCTTTGGATTCGCTATAGGATGGATTCGTGTCGTTCGCTCGGAGGAAGAAGAGTGGCAGTCGAAGGAGCGCCGACGCGCGAAGAAACGTGAATGCGCGCGAAAACGACGTGAAGGAGCTGCCGCAGAACGTGCAGCCAGAGCCGCTTGCTTCCTTCTTCACAGTAGCGGAACGGCTCGGCTCTGAATCTTTAATTGCAGTTTAAATATATAAATAGGAGTTGAAGAAAACGGAAGGCCTCACCAATAATCTCCCGCTTTTGCGATAAGACAGAATGCAACAGCGCCCTATAACCATAGGCCACGCTCAAGCTTCTGTGATATTATTCAATCTGTAGCGATAAGTAAACAAAACTCTAATGAAAATATCCCTCGTCTTGAGCTCCTCGTCCACGTTTTTTTTTTTAAATGCGAAGCATTTCTTAGCGAACTTCTGCAACTTTGAGCGCATCTATCTATCTATCTATCTAGCCGCCTACGACATTGTGCTCTCCTGGTCGTTTCGTTAATCGGATGTATACCAAAATTGGTGTGTCATAACATGGCCTTATTACGAACATAAATGACAGGTTATATCACGAAAATCATGACACGCATGTCATGAACAGCATGATTTACATTCCACGACCTTAGGCTCTTGCGGCCGTTCCGTTAATTTCATATGCACAAAAATTGGTACGACGTGACAAGAATTCATGCCGAACATAATGACTTGTCCTAACATGCAAATCATGACGCGCATGTCATGTGCAGCATGATTTACATGACATGGTCTCCGGGCGCTCGCGGCCGTTTAAATGAAGGGATATATACGAAAACTGGTATGACGAGACATTTCTGTATGAAGAACATAACTGACTCGTGGTAACATGAAAATCATGACATGCATGTCATGTATGACATGATTTACATGCCACGCTCATGGCGCCCTCGTGGTCGTTTCGCTAGATTGATATACACCAAAATTGGTATTGTGCGATGTGACTTTATGAAGAACATGAATAACAGGTGGTAGCATGAAAACCAAGACATCCATGACATGTATGTCATGATTTACATGCCACGCTCGTGGTGCATTGGCGTCCGTTTCGCTTGCGTGATATACACCAAAATTGGTGTTACGCGACACGACTGTATGACGAACGTAAGTGAGACGTGGTAACATGAAAATCATGACATGCAAGTCATGTACGCCCTGATTTACATGCCACGCTCATGATGCGCTAGCGGCCGTTTCACTAGATTGATATACACCAAAATTGGTATTGCGCGATGTGACTGTATGAAAAACATGAATAACGGTTGGTAAGATGAAAACCATGACATGCATGTCATATATGTCATGATTTAATTGCCGCGCTCATGACGCACTCGTGCCGTTTCGCTTGCTTGACATACACCAAAATTGGTATTGCGCGACGCGACTGCATGACGAACGTAAATGAGACGTGGTAACATGAAAATCATGACATGCATGACATGTACGACATGATTTACATGTCATGCTCATGGCGCACTCGTGGCCGTTTCGCTTGCTTGATATCCACCAAAATTGGTGTTGTGCTATGTGACAGTATGAAGAATATGAATAACAGGTGCTGGCATGAAAACCATGACATATATGACATGTATGTCATGATTTACATGCCTCGCTCATGGTGCACTTGCGGCCGTTTCGCTGGCATAATATGCACCAAAATTGGTATTGCGTGACACGACCGTATGACGAACGTAAGTGAGGGGTGGTAACATGAAAACCATGACATGCAAGTCATGTACAACCTGATTTACATGCCACGCTCATGGTGCGCTAGCGGCCGTTTCAGTAGATTGTTATACACCAAAATTGGTATTGCGCTAAGTGACTATATGAAGAACATGAATAACAGTTGGTAAGATGAAAACCATGACATGCATGTCATGTATGTCATGATTTACATGCCACGCTCATGATGCATTCGCGGCCGCTTCGCTAGCTTGATGTACACCAAAATTGGTATTGCGCGCAGCGACTGTACGACGAACGTAAATGAGACATGGTAACATGAAAATCATGACATGCATGACATGTACGACATGATTTACATGTCATGGTCATGGCGCATTCGTGGCCGTTTCGCTTGCGTGATATACACCAAAATTGGTATTGCGCGACGCGACTGCATGACGAACGTAAATGAGAGGTGGTAACATGGAAGCATGACATGCAGGTCATGTACGACATGATTTGCAAGCCACACTCATGATACATTCGCGGCCGTTTTCCTAGCTTGATATATACCAAAATTGGTATCGCGCGAAGCGACTGTATGACGAACATGAATAACAGGTGGTAACATGAAAATGGTGACATGATGTCATGTATGTCATGATTTACATGCCGCGCTCATGGTGCATTCGCGGCCGTTTCGCTAGCTTGATATACACCAAAATTGGTATTGCGCGAAGCGACTGTATGACGAACGTAAATGAAAGGTGTTAACATGAAAATCATGACATGCATGTCATGTATGGCATGATTTACATGCTATACTCGTGGTGCACTCGCGGCCATTTCGCTCGCTTGATATACACCAAAATTGATATTGCGCGATGTGACTGTATGACGAACATAAATGAGAGGTCTTAACATGCGAATCATGTTATGCATGTCATGTACGGTATGATTTACATGCCACTGTCATGGTGTGCTTCCGGCCGTTTTGTTAACTGGATATATACCGAAATTGGTATGGCACGCCTCGAGTGCGTGATGAACATAAGCGACAGGTCATGCATTGAGAATATGCGTTTCATTGGCATGGTGTATACTAGATTGTGCATGCATGCGTGCATAGCAAACATGCGATATATGGTGGACTAGATGCCATGGCATGAATGATTTCATTTGGCTCAAAGACAAACAAGGTGATGTATGCAGCTCTTTGCTGGCTGCTTCGCATTACATCGATTCCCAAAGTGCGTGGGATCTGCCGAATTTTTTACTCAGCGCACTCAAAAGCTAATCAAACCATTTCGATCTCTACTGGTACCGCAGCTAAAGGAATAGGTCATACTGCATAGTTTCCTGAGGACGCGAAACTCCCCGCTCTTACCCACAGACGGTGTTCACAGAGTGCTCGCTCAGAATGATGGTTCCTACGAGAGCTACATGCCGGCGTCGAGTGGAATGGAGCAAAAACACGCTAAGGCTCTCCCACGTGGGGCATTTTTCCTGCCCAGTGGCGGAATAGAGCGCGCGGCTCGTAAAATATTAGGCACGGACGCGTTGCATGCGGTTCCAGCGCTGATTAGCCATTCTGCCGCCCTCGCGACGTCTATCTTCCATTCTGCAGCATAGGAACACGCACTGAATTCAAAGAGCCTGCCCTTTTGTACGTGACCTTTACGTAGGAAGTTCGAAACACTCTCGGTCCCCGCCACTTGTCTCCTTCAGCACTTCATGGTTTGCATTAGGCGGTAAGTTAGTTTCAGTATGGGACTCAGCCGTCTTAATTTGTCATGCTACGTGGGATGATACTCTACAATGGCCTCTACAACAGCGTTGTTATCATGCTACAACTTTGATGCCGCTTACTGATATATTCCACAAGTGAGTGCATGCACATGCATACATTCAGATAGTGTTCCTTTTATATTTATTTATTTATTTATTTATTTATTTATTTATTTATTTATTTATTTATTTATTTATTTAGTTATTTATTTATTTTCTATACTGCTGCTCTCAGCTGAGAGTTAGTGTTGCGGCTTTACGTGACAGAACCACGATATCATGCGGCATGTCGCGATGGAGGGCTCCAGAAATTTAGACCACCTGGCACTATTTAACGTGCACCTAAATCTAAGTTCACGGGACTTTATCATTTTCCTCTCCATCGAAAATGCGACCACCGCGACCTTCGGGTTAGAACCCAGGCACCGTAACCACTCTACCACCGCGGCGGCTATGCACTGTCTCACTGTCGTAATTATACTGCCTGCCTTCAAATATACGGACGGCCGTGTAGCTGTTGCAATGTCCGGAACACCACTCTGCCCCCTCCCCACCCAAACTCAATATATCAAGTGCGACAGAGTCTCGGTGCATGACATGCCCTGCTGTTGCAAGCTTGAACGAGTTTCTGATGTTCAGGCAACGGGCGCATGGACGCGTGAACAACTTCGAAGTGACAGGGTGTGTCACGGGCGAAGGTTTCTTCGCTGCGTAGAACTGCAGAAAAAAAATGTACAGTGGTGCATTCTTCATTTACGTGCGGGAACAAATTTACGTAAGGCATTCCCGCATACTCAAGAGAGCCGGAGCGGCTTTTGATGTGTTCTCAGAGAATGAAAGAGTATTTAAAATTTTAAGGTTTCTGCGACTCACATTTTAACAAACAAGATATGCGCGCAACATACATGAACCCCGAGTGAATAAACTAGCCCGCCGTTAAAAGAAATTTCCCGATCTCGCGCCGTTTTATGACTTTTTGATGCAGCGTGATTACAGTGCGGTGCGTGCGCACGCTGTTTCTCTCTCTCACTCTCTCACTCTCGATCATTCAACCTCTTCCGCCCCGGTATGCGACTTCATACAACAGTATAGGAGAAAAAACGCAGATGGAAAAGTACCCTATATTCCAGTATAGGGTGGCATACCGAATTCTCCCTTCTGAATAATTTCTCTGCATTTTCCTTTCCTGCTCTTTATCTCGTCTCGTAAACACACGTTTCGTGAGCACCAAACTTCCCAATAAGCTATGGCTTCAGCGCTACATGGTTGATATTTGCAGCTCGTGTTCCTAAATAGGTCTTTCTTGTAAATACGAATCAAGCTTAATCGTTAACAAGGTTTCTGAAGTGATTCAACTCTTGAACTGTCGTGAAGTCCGAACGATGTGCCAAGCGTGTGTCTACCTAGACGCGAAGCCAAACGTTTCGCGAGTCTCGTGAACCCACGTTTATAGAGACGAGAGATGGAAGCTTTGCAAGAGTGACGAGCATAGGTCGGCAAAAAAAAAATGTGGAGCTCACTCAGACTCACTCATGAAATAGATTTTGCCCTTAAGCTCATTCAGACTCAGAATCACGAAACTTTTCCTCAACTGGACTCACTCGGACTCAGACTTACTGAAATTTTTCTCAGCCGGACTTACTCGGACTCAACCTCACCAAAATATTGCTCACTCGGACTCACTCAAACTCAGACTCACGGCTATATTTGAGCCTGAGTGAGTTGACGCATGAGTCAGTTAGCGTATAATCGGCTTTTTTGGCCAAGGTATCAATGCTCTTTAACACCAATATGTCCCATATTTGATGCTCTACTTGGCGCCTTTTCATCTTCAACCTTCAAATATGAGTTATCAGCGGTCGCAATTCAGTAAGGACATCTTTATTGAAAGTGGTGACTCACACGAGATATTTTTATCAAGAACTTCCTGTGAAAGAGATCGCGGGGGGGGGGGGTCTACCTGCCCCCCCCCCTCATCTACGTAATTTACGCCTCTGAATAATAAATATTGAGCTGGCGTATGAACGCTAGTGCTTTGAAGCATGTGTGAGTCGACGGGAGTATAAACATGAGTCGACATAAGGCTGATAGTAATGTTGAAGTTGTGTGGATAGAACCATAGGTCGGCAAAGAAGTATGGAGCTCATTCAGACTCACTTAAGAAATATACCTCGTGCTTAGGGCTCACTCGGACTCAGACTCACCGAAACTTCCCACTATCGGACTAACTCGGACTCAGAGTCCCCGAATTTTTTTCTGATCCGGACTCACTCGGGCTCAAGCTCATCAAAATATTACTCACTCGGACTCACTCAGGCTCAGACTCACGGCTCGATCTGAGTCTGAGTGAATCGACCCATGAGTGAATTTGCCGACCTATGGGGAAGAGACAATGACCGAGAGAGAGGGGCAAAGTGTTGAGGCTCGGCTGGCAAACAACGGCACCTTGAGGCTTCATCTATATCACAATTTGGAGTCACTATTTTCCAAGGAGGACTGCCTCCTAAACAACCAATTTTACTTCTACTTGAGAGTGTAAAGTGCTAGCAATAACTAATTCACCCATTTCGCAATTTAATAGTGTTCCTGCTCTAGGTACAGCACATGTATTGTGAAAGACACCGTAGCGGGAGAACTGCTGTCGTCGCATGGAGGGCATCCATTGCCCACCTTGTTTCTCCTACTAATGTAAAACACAGGCGACACGTGGGAGTCGGTTTGCCTAATGCTCTTTACATTCTGCAACCACATGCCTGCACACGAGTCAGTCATCAGAAGCACGCATCTAAATGAAATGGAGAAATCAAAAGGAAACGCCCACAGGAAGTGAAAACGACGTACATGAAAGAGAGGTAACCAAATGCCAGTGAAAGCACTGACGCTTTCTCCAGGGGCAAATATATACGGTGAGAGGAGAGCAAGACGAAGATTAGGGGGCCATAACATTGCGGCGGAGGCACCACAGGAATTATTTGGGCTTCATCATCAGACGTCTGATCAAGATCACTCAGACAGCCGTCGGTGGCCAAACGCTCGGTCGGGGCGGCATGGCAGAAGGCGATGTCATCGAACACACAACGCCACCCAGCCGCCATTCCCCTTCCCAACACCCATCGTAGACTGTACCTTGCGAATGGCTCCGTGGACTGAGCTGACGCTGTCCCAAAGCTGTGGGCGGAAGGCGGAGAAAAGCCAAAGCAAAGAACAACCCTGGACCCAATCCCCGCGCGAGGAGGCTATGGAGGATCTAGAGGACCTCGTTGTATAAAGGTAAAGTAATTGGACCGAGGTTAAACATTGGCATGTACGAAGCAGACGTCGGTGCACCCTGCCTGCTTCCAACGCGTAATCGCGGCCAACACGTAATCAGGGCCATTAGTGACCAAAGAAGGTAGTTTAGATTGTTTATTTGTGGCAGCTGCTTTATGACAGAGCGCACGCACTTAGAGTACTTTGTCTACTGTGATAGTGTTGTTACCGTACTATCATCCCCCGAAGAATACTTTAAGGAATACAACCCACGTCACCACATCACGTAAGAGGGTAAGGAATCAAATGCATTCGCACCTTGGAACTGTTTCTTTGCCATGGTGATGTTCAATTAAGACATATGTATTTGCCACTGAAAGAATACACAGACGCTAGAAATGCTGTTATTACTGCGCAACAGTATGTTTTTGTTATGCCATTTATCCTGTTATTACGGCGATAACAAGAAAGATGTGCTACTTTACATATCGCACGTGTACAGCAGTTCACTGTTTCACATCATCATCATTCGCAGTCTCTGTTCTGTCTTCTTCTTCCTTTCCTCTAGGAAGAATATCAAGCGAGAGACAAGACTGAGCAGTCTGACCACTCTGCTTCGCTCACAATAATCCATCGCTATCTATCTATCTATCTATCTATCTATCTATCTATCTATCTATCTATCTATCTATCTATCTATCTATCTATCTATCTATCTATCTATCTATCTATCTATCTATCTATCTATCTATCTATCTATCTATCTATCTATCTATCTATCTATCTATCTATCTATCTATCTATCTATCTATCTATCTATCTATCTATCTATCTATCTATCTATCTATCTATCGTTGAAGAAAACGTACGCTGCACAACCGAAAAACACCAAACAAAAAACGCCAGGCCTGCGCGGAAAGCGCAGCACAGTCACAGCGAAAGCTCGAAGAGCGGCATTTCTAGAGCCCGTTATAAACTCTCTTGTGGCTACTAATACAACTACACTAGCAACGTACCCACTATGCCACAAATCGTAATTCTTTCGAAGTTGGGAAGCACCCAACACGACATCACTCGTCATTCTGCGGAGAAGCGAAGTACCATCCGTAAGGCATTATGTGCAATTTCTTGATGCGACGGCTGATGACGATCAAGACTCATGACTGAGCCTTTTGTAGTGGGTTCGAAGCCTTAAAAGACCCACTAGTTACGTAATTCGCATTGTGTGACGCTCGGTCGTTATTTTACTCTCCCACCACGCTTTATAACATAGGCTAACGTGAGAAAGAGATAGAGAGAGGGAATTAACTTTATTGAGACCCTGAGGAAATGGATCATGGGAGCCTTATGGGCTTCCTTGGCAACCAATAGAAGTGCACTTGCGAGGAACCCAGTACGCTATAAATCATAATTTTTGTGAAGTAAGGAAGCAGCCACTATGCAATTTTTCGTCATTCTGTGCGGAAGCGTGGTACCTGCTAAATACCTGTAAGGCATTATGTGCACTTTGTTGATGCTGCGCTTAATGATGATGAAGAATTATGGCAGAGCCCTTTGTAATGGGTTGGAAGCATTCAACAACCCACTCGTTGCGCAATTCGCATTGTGTGACGCCTGGTTACAGAAATCGCGTTGTGTGACACTTGGTTGTTGTTTTACTCTTCTACCATGCTACATTACATATGTTAATGTGGTTCCTCCCGACATGAAGCCTGTATAGGGTCTTTTTGCAAGGCAGTTTCAAGCACCGGCATGGCTCTGAGGTAGAATACTGGGCTCCCACGCAGAGCGCCCAGGTTCGAACCTCGTTCCATCCTGGAAAGTTTGTTTTATTTCGTTTTTTTCTTCTTATTTCGAGCGATAGTGGTTACGGACACCGGGGACGGCGGCGGCGGCGGACAACTACGGCGCAAAAACGGCCCTTGTGATCTCATAACAGCTTTCGCTGTAAGAGGCTTTTGCAGATAGCAGAGGCACTGGTGTTGCTGTTGGTGTGGTGGTGGTTTATTATACTGATGCACAACTTAAATAACAAAGAAGTGCTGACAACCATATCCGCGCATTAATTTATCTACAAATGTCTACCACGCGTGCTCTGTCCTATTGTCAGAGCGTGTATCGTAGTATTCAAGGTACGTTTATCGTTGACTACTTGATTGCAGTGTGCACAGTTCATCGGGGATGCACACTGCCGAACGCCTATACAGCTATTGTTATCACGCGAAGCCTTTCGATTTATCATGCTTGCCTCTCTCTGCCAAGAAGGAAGGCATGCCCGGGACAAACGGCCAAGTGCATTCAACACGGGTCTGTCTAATAGAGAACGAGGCAACTAGAAATTGCGAAAACGCTCTTGCGACCCCTTTTAATCACGCATGAACTTTGTGAGCGCATCGCTATCATCGCATCTCCTTGACATAGCTATACAGGCCTTCTCGTCTCACATCAATGCGCTTCACTCTCTCGTCGGTCCCCGGCTCAGTACGTGAGCCAGTTCACCACTGATTCTGAGTACACGTCACTCCTCGTATATACCAAGCCAGAGAGACCCGTCGACACAGACACCCACCCGTCCTTCCACTTTACGCCTCTTAAAGATGCATGAGTGACGGTGACGCCAGATTGCTCGCATCGACAACTTTGAACAGCGAGCGTTCAAGCACGACCTGCTCTAAATAACAGGCTCCGCGATGCTGCGGCAACACTCTCCTCCGTGCAGGCAGCGAACGATGGCCTGCGTGAGGGCCGCGCTACTGTTCAGGGTGTTAATTAGAGAGTTTAGGCCGGGGTAATTGCTTTTCCCTCAGTTTGCCTCTTAGCCGTACTTTGGTAGCGACGGTGCCTTTTGCCCTTTCTCGATTCCCGCCTCGCCTTTAAAGTGACAGCTTCGTGAAAGTTACCAGAGGGTTCTTGGGATAAGGGACCCTCCCACATTGACTTATTGGCCACCTAATTAACGTTTCTCTCTCTCTCTCATCGAAACGTGGAATTTCTGCGCTAACCAGCTGTGTATCGTGATGAAGTATTGTGTACTTTGTCGGTTTCTCTACTGATTGTTTCCCAGTTTCACATTTATATCACATTTATATTCAAATTATTACAAATAACATCCCCTATACTTTCCTTGGCGTTATTGTCTGTTAGTTCTGTGTCACCGAGTCGTGCACTGTACGTGGTGACGCTAAGTTGGCGCGGGAGAGAGCGTTGACAATGCGTCCGTCCTCTTTCCCACGCCTTTCCTGCCGACAGCAGCTTCTTGCTGACTCCTTTCGAGGTGCTATTTTTCTTTTTTATGCAGTTTTAGGACAGAGTATGCAAAGCTTTGCGTTAGCGTTTGCGCCACTGCGCACGCGTCCTACTATATATCCGCCTGGGTACCCACGTTAATTTACAAAAGATAACGTATCGTACCCAACAAACGATAACCCTCAGTACCCTATTCTAAATCTGCCCAATGTCCCCATTAAACGGTGAAGGACATACGGCCGACCTGTATCTTGCATACCGCATTCAAAGCAAGACGGTTTAAAATCAAAGTACCGTGTGGCGCTGTTTTGTGCCGTGGTCGCCTCGCTATGCGATGAACACATATTTCGTGGTCACAGCCATGACCGTTATCGCTGCGACGGTAAGTACGGGGTGCGATGATTGCGCGGGAAGAAATCTCATCTTGGTGAGAGAATTCAGGGGCGCGATAATTATGCGAGCAAACGCGGTATTCCTTAAACGAATCGAAGCGCCCGAGCGACTTAAGAAGATGGTGCGAACGCGAGGCTGGCTCATTTAAATCTGTATGCGTGCACGTGCGCGTTGTGTAAGTCGTCCAAGACAGGAGCCGAGAAACAACCGTTGCTCCGCGTTGCCACCGCAAGGGAAATTGATTGCGAGGCCGGGTCGATGCACAACCTTACATTTCTGTCTTTTTAAGCTAACGCTCCACCAAGGGGCTAAGAAGTCCAGCTTTTCCTATCGATTCATCGAGAATGGCCGTGCTCTATGAAAATATTCAGCAATAACATGCGAAGCAAGATGCAGAGCTCCTCGTTTAAAATGTATGCAAAAAGAATATTACGTTTTTGTTGTTCTTCTTCCGGCTCGTTCATGTTGCGGTTAAGCTTTTCCCGCATTATTCGAGGCATATTTTCTTGCTGTCGGAAGAAAAGAGCCATGAAACAGCGGGAACAGAAATACTGGGGTCTTAAAAAGCGACGAGCTTAAACACGTGACGAAGAGAATAACCTTGGAAAGCGTTTTGTGTGAATGGCGTCGATGCACCATGCAGAACGAACGCTCCAACCAAGCAGACCGTTATCGAAGCGAACCGTCCTTGGAATTCCCAACTCACAAGTCACCGCATCGGTGGTCGACACGAAAGCACAGCGATAGCGATTCTTAACTGCGACATACTGAGGCGCAACAAACTTTCATCTTTATCCAATAAACAGTCATAAAAAGCACGAATGATGAGTACTGGAGTCAGTTCACGTCGTTTCCGTGTTCTTTCTTTTCACCTCTTATTGGTGCCGCAGAAACTCAAGCACTTAGTACTCAACTGTAACAAGAAGGTCATAATTATTAAGCCATATTGACTAGATTATCAAAGCGAAGCAGCTAGTTCATGCGTCTGCTTTGCCTATATGTCGTCATCAAGAACACGTACTGACATCACCGCATTTATTCAACGTCACCTACACTAACGTAAGATAACCTGACCTTATCAAGCAGTTTTTAAACCCGTAACAAGAACAAAAGACCGCGAAAACCTTGCTAGTGTAAAGAAGAGGGGCTTAGCGGCGTTCACGTACTGTCCCTACAGATGGCGACAGTATTCGATACCGGCCAGCAAAACTGCTACTTTCATCCGGAATACAAGACAACAACAAAAAATGTGGAGACTTAACTTTTTTTGCTCCTGTTCAAGACGACAGGCGGTGAACGGAAGGGCTTGACCACTGCGCTTGACACCTCGGCGAGCCGATAGCCCGCAGGCGGTAGGCATTTTCCTGCTTGATATATCGTGCACGGACGGCGTCACACACCGCAAGCTTTTCTTATACGGATCGGACCATCCCCTCACGCGAGGCAGTGGACAGCGAGAAAAAAAAAATCTTGCACCATGCCCATACTGCCGCTTATATCGGTTTGCTTTAGCTTAGATTTTACTCGGCACAACGCGCCTAACAGAGCGTTCTGTTATTGCGGCTGCACGAAATGGTTAGGTAAAGGGTTTCGTCCCATAAAAAGATAAATAATAACATAAAAAACGAGGATCGCTCTCACCAGGGGGCGCCGGAAAAAGAGACGCTCGTCTCGTGGTTTTTGCGCGACGGCCGCGACCGAGGGTGATTTAGGCAGACGATTGGTGGGACTGTCCGAAGCAGGAAACATAAAATGCTGAAGCAAGATTAAGAAATAATACATAAAAAGAAAGCGGAAAAAGGTAAGCCGCAAGAAATCCGTTGTATCTGCGCTGTTCACCGAACGACGACGCTCGCGAAAAACGCGAGATCGGTTGGCAGTCGTTCCGGCGGTGCTTATCAGTGTCCCTTTCTCAGCTTCGGCTTGACGCATTTCGTTCTATATTTTAGAATATTTTCTTTCTATACGTTTGCTTTTTAAGTAACAACACTGAGTGCGAGTGTTTTTACTCGTTGTTGCAAACGTATCGGCTGCTGTCTTTTTCATCGTGGTTCTTCTACAGCCGCCAATGGGAAAGACGTGGTGGCTGAAAGATGGGAAAGGAGGAGATGTTCTGGATGTTACGAGAATCATGCGACAAACTGTGACAGTCTTGATTTCCCTTGACTACTTGGGCGGAACTGAAAAAACTTTGAAGGCGCTTTAATGAGCAAAAAACGCAGACGCTCTTCGCAGAAGGCTGTTTTATTTTATGGCAATAGAAAGAGGAATTTGATTGCGAGGCACACCGTAGTGGCGGGCTCCGGCAATTCCAACCATCTGGAGTTCTTTACCATACACTGACATCGCACAGAACACGGGCCTATAGCATTTCACCTCCATAAATGCGTCCGCCGCGGTCAGGATCGAACGCGCGCGATCTTCAGTCAGCAGCCGAGCACCGTAACCACTGTACCACCGAGCCAGACTATTGGTAAAATTTGGATGTACGTCAATGAGCAAAACACGCAGATGTCCTTCGCAGCAGGTTGTTTAAATATGTGGCAAAAGAAAGTGAAGAAAAAAAATTCCTTTGTCATTCTATACGCACACGAACACACATCACCTCAATAAATGAAGGGTCACTTTTATATTAATCTCACTTCTTAATCCCCTCATATAACGCAGCCTACGCTAATCACAATCGAACACTAATATGTTAAACGGCTTGCACACACAAAAACGAACGCAAAGTATCATAATAAGTTTTTTTTTTTATTCATCCAGCGCACAAACGTGCACACACGCATGCCTTCTATGAGCGTTTCAATTAAGTGTTGGATCTGTGCTGCAGGGAGTTGTACATTTCAAACGAAAGAAAGCTCCTGGTTTCAATGAACTTCAACGGACGTCTTATCTCATTTCAATGCAAATTTACTCTACCCGCTAAGAGACAAGAATTCATTCGCCCTTTCGACGCTTCAGTATCGCTATTCGTTTGAAGCCACCCGGACGCACGCACAGAACGTAATGAATTTAAATAGGACAAGGCGCAAAGGAAGTCCTATGTTTGATAAGCGTCTTATACAAATTGGATTATTCCTCGCGGCCTGAGACACCACCTCGGTATTCGGGAGAAGTGGTTTCGAGATTTGTATACATACTAAATTAGGTGCGGCTCACCACGTACTGTTTTCATGCTCTCGTTCGCTTCTATCTTTATTTCAGCTTCAGCTGCTCGAGCTAGACAGTTGCAGTGATGCCGGCAAGATTTTCTTCTCCATCGCTCCTTTTGTACTGCTATTTTATTATCAACGTAACGTGCGGCCAACGAACGTGCGGATTACAGTTTAAAAAATTGTTCTTCGTATTTTGCGCGCACTACAAACGCAAGCTTTTAACTTGTTTGTCGTACGCTCGCGCGCAGTGTACCGTATGCTCAGTTTTTTGTTTTTTGAAATCAATTGTGTTTTCATATTCTCTGGTGCTATTTAATTATCAACAGATACCATTTACTTCAATGCAGAAAAATCAAAAGCTAGGACTAATTGTAGACAATACGTTACACATTTCCTACCCGTTACAATATTATATTGTTCATTGTAAAATTAAAGATGATGCAGTATTCATCAAAAGCAAGGCCATGCCATGATTATTCTGCAACAAATATGTCAAATAGTCGGTTTTATTGAAATATGTCAAGTAACGTATTAAGCTCAAATAGGCCGAGTGTCAGAAGTAAAGGTTAATTTAGCAATTACTCAGTTATTCTGTAAACACCTGGCTAATAATAACGTCAGGGGTTTAACCGTTGGCGGTACTCAGAGATCGGTGGCACTTCAGCGTGCTTTCGCGAGATAGCGCGAAGGGCTCGAAGGGCGCGCTTTAAAGGTCGTCGCCCCACGCGTTGCAATGAGCGCGCGCCTCCACAGGGCGTGGTCGCTCGCGCGCGCGCGCGCTTATCTCGTGATGGCGATGGTTTGTACATCTTGTGCTCTCACCGCAAGTTTTCGCTGAAGTTACAGAGAGCACGAAGGTCACTTCGCTCACTGCAGCGGCCGCTTTTGCGAAAGGAGCGCGCTGCCGCACACAAATAAGTTACAACTATGACAGTTCGCGTTCATCCTGTATATACTGGGGCGTTCGTTTCGTGCGTCCTTTTGTGTTTGAGCAGCGCGCTTTAACTGTCGAGCTGTGACAGTTGTTAGCTCGCGCTCGTACTGTGTATATTATTTCCGTGCGTCCTTTCTGCTCGAGCAGCGCGTTGCGAGTTTCGAACTGCTTGCCGTTCTTCGCGTGACATTACAATTTGTTGCGATATAACATTCATTCCTTCACCTTGTGCCGAAGCAATGCACAACAAACTCTCAACTACGTCTGTGAAGATACGTTTCACTTTCGTGTTATACCGATTCCTATGATAGAGGGATCAGACAGGTTACTTTTTTTTCTTTTTTGTCGCCGCAGCGTTTTTCCTTCCTATTCTTGTCACTCTGGTCTGTTTCATTTGGCTCCATTAAGTGCTTCGTCAGTCAACAGCAGCTGGTAACGAGTGGTGCAACTTCGTCAATGGCAAAATCTCAACAGCGAACAGGAGAAAGAGCTGTACAACACTATGGGACTTCACAACTACACACAGACGTGCAGTGCGATGGACGCACTGCAAGTAAATGCGCCAGTGTTAGGCTTATAAAGCATGACTTCAGTACCAGTCCGACTACTAGGCATGAATGGTGAGAATTTCCCGATCTCTCGCCCCATTAAACAAACAAGCATACATGCACAGGCAATAGCGGGCTAGGGCACCCCGTACATCTTTCATTTTAAGGCGAAAGCCTTAGATGTCCCATGAAACACGAAAACTGACCGTAGGCGGCGTCGGCACCAAGACGAAGTGATGCAAAAAATTATCATGCGATGACGTCATCATGATGTCACAGGTTGCTAAAATTCTGACGTCATTATGACGTCACACGATGATGTCATCGAACGATACAGTCGCTTGTTCAAACGTGGGCCGATATCGGAGGCAGTGCTGCAAAACACCCGCCCCAGTGGTCTAGTGTTTATGGTGCTCGATTGGTGAGCCGAAGGTCGCGGGATCGAATCCCGACCGCGGTGGCCTCATTTTCGATAGAGGCAAAAATGCTTGCGGCTCGTTTACTTAGTTTTAGGTGCGCGTTAAAGAACCTTTGGGGGTCGAAATTTCCGGAGCCCTAAACTACGGTGTCTCTCATAATCATATCGTGGTTTGGGGACGTTAAACACCCAACTTTCATTATTATAGTGCTGGAAAACCACGCGAAGTACAGAAAGCTGCGATGCCTCCGATCTTGGAGGCAGTGCAAAACCACGTTAGGTGCAGAAAGCTTTCTGGGGAGGGTAGATGGATCTATACAATCTGCTTAAAAGAAAAAGAAGTAGCAGCAAAAGAAGATGACTTTCACCTTCGAGTCGTGTTAGGCGAATGCGTAAGGGACAATGTGACTTTATTTTTTTTCTTTCTCCCTATGACCACGCAACCCAGCGAGAATGGCGTATGTGTCCACATCATGCGAGTACGAATTAATTGACACTCAGCTCCCATGCCTTATTTTCATTGTGCTTAGACCTTTGTTCGCATCGACAACGCTGTTGCTCATCAAAAATTGCGCAATATCAACTATTCCGTGTTAGTATATGTCTATAACAAAGTGCTCGCGGCCTTTAAACTACTTCTTTACACGGGTCGCTTCGTTGTAAAGATTGCACACAATAACGCTCGCAGTATTGTCGGAACGTTGACATTGCAATAATTTTCATGGAAGAAGGATAAAAACTCGTGAAGTAAAAGTGCAGCACTTAGCTCACCATAAAGAAGAAATGTCAGCGCCATATGCTCACATATTATATTCCTATGCATCTGCAGCGAACAGCTCGCGGTGCAGATAAGCTTGCGCAATGCGAAAGAAAAGTAAAATAAATAAATTGAGGGCGGCACGGTTGCGTATACCTGTCTCCTTGATTTTTGTGAGCGTGTTTTAATCTTTATGGTTGGATTTATGGCGTTGCCCGCCTTTAACGCAAACTCAAATTCCGAGATTTACGGCTTATCCAGCAGCTAAATTGATTCTGGGAAAGATGTCGCAATGCCGTAGGAGGCGTGAGCGGGAGTGTTCAATTATCAATTTCGCGCTTTCTTTTAGAACCGCTTTTCGAGCTTTCTTTTAGATACCGGTTTACTTTCAGAGATATCTTCTTTCATTCTTGTTTTGAACACTTGTGCGGTCTAACGCTGTTTTACTGTTATAAGACGTTGTTTCACAATATAAGACGTTGTAGGCTTGGGAAAGCTGGGTAAGGAAAGAAAACTAAAAAAAAAGACTTGGGCAAGGATGACGAGAAGTCTACACGCTTCGACTTCACGCCACGACAAGAAAGCCAACCTGCTACACTACAAGACAACACACAAAAGCTGCTCGGCGCTGTCGGCGCTCTAGGTGCGAACGCGCAGTGAATGGATGGATGGATGCTATGAGCGTCCCCTTTATAACGGGGCGGTGACAAGTGTGCCACCAGGCTCGAAAAAAAAAAAAAAAAAAGCCTTTACTCTTTTTTTTTTTAGCGTTGGCCTAGTGTCTTTACTTCAATTAAAACTATTTTACTCCAGAAGACAAAAAAAAAACCCTTAAGTTTTCAGCTTCGTTCTGTGCCCTTTACGGCAGAATGTCCTTATTTTTTTTCCCCATTATTTATTTTTGTCCTTTCTCTCTAGTTTTCTGCCACCAATACTCTAACCGTCTCTTACTTATTTCAATCTTGAATGCAGCCAGCGCCTCTGGCGGTCGCGGCACGAAACACTCACCTTGAGGCACTGTTCGTTTTCGCAAACGCGCCGCACTAGTGTTTCGCCGAAGGTCTTGCGCCGGCGTTGACATTGGCGGAGCTTGAAGGTCAGATTCGCGCAACGAGGCGTTTACAGTGACTCAAGCAGTGAGCCAAATTGACGTGTAACATGAAGGAGGTCATCGAAGGGCGACCCTGACCAGTGCATTAGTGACGCAGATTGACAACGCGTCAGGCTTCTCTGCATTAAAATAGGTTTGATGAAGGGTCATCGCCGCGGCACAGGAGAAAAATATTTGCAAGTTCCTTTTTTTGTTGAGCACGTCGGGGGAATTTCCGAATGCAAACCTAATAGGATACTGGGGCTCTGGCCACGACCGTAAACCGCGACTGCAGAACTTTTTCAACAGGACTGAGCTCAGTGACAGATTACGTTTACACGGTGAACGGTGTTATGTCTATGCGCGCATATATTATTCTTGTTTCCTTCTCGTTCCGTTTGTCAGACACATGTAACAACAACTAAATTCGTGGTGTTTTGAAATCACGGAAGAGTGTTAACCACTATTCGTAAGCCGGTATCTGTACAACATACAGTGCCGCACACCGTACCTTCGTGAACATAAGCCCGTCTACATATTCGACGTAGACAGAAGTATAGAAGCCCAAGCAGCGCCTCTTGTGTGTACATAATAGACTGCATATTATACCAATGCATGCTTTCTGATCTCACCAGTGTACATTCATTCAGACTAACAACTGATGTGGTATTTGTACAACATGCTACGCACAAAAGCTGTATACGAAAAGAGATCCTACAATAAAATACCGGGTAAGGGTTGCTTGGAATACTTACGGCAGTGCAGTGCATTTCTGTGCAGTGTTTCACGTCAAATAAGGAAAATACCAATCCTGATTACCAATAAATATGTAGGTTCGTTTACTAAGTATTGTACCAGGAGCGCCACCTTTGTGTGTGTGTGTGTGTGTGTGTGTGTGTGTGTGTGTGTGTGTGTGTGTGTGTGTGTGTGTGTGTGTGTGTGTGTGTGTGTGTGTGTGTGTGTGTGTGTGTGGTGTGTGTGTGTGTGTGTGTGTGTGTGTGTGTGTGTGTGTGTGTGTGTGTGTGTGTGTGTGTGTGTGTGTGTGTGTGTGTGTGTGTGTGTGTGTGTGTGTGTGTGTGTGTGTGTGTGTGTGTGTGTGTGTGTGTGTGTGTGTGTGTGTGTGTGTGTGTGTGTGTGTGTGTGTGTGTGTGTGTGTGTGTGTGTGTGTGTGTGTGTGTGTGTGTGTGTGTGCGTGTGTGCGTGTGTGTGTGTGTGTGTGTGTGTGTGGAAGGGGGGGGGGGACGGCTTTTTAACGTTTTAATATGTACCAACAAGCCCATGCCTCGACGCTTTATGAGCTTCTTAAAATTGGCTCACATTGGCTACCTACAGATATAAAGAGGCGGACCACCTCTCAGCTTTTGCAGCCAAGTTCTACCTAGATTACATAAAGAGGCAAACTTCTTCTGAAGGACAACACTTTGTCCGAGGTCGCACTTCACTTTTCATAAGCAAGTGAGCAGGGCAGGATAAAATATGAAGGAAATGAATCATCGAGTAAGAGAAGCACGCAAGAAGTGTTGAAGAAGATAAAGAACTGGTACCCGTATTTGCAGCATGAAGAGATTAGGTTCTGGAAGTCTCTTCTCATGACGGCGTGACGCCCATCATCAAAGGCTGGGTTTTCCGCAAGGAACAAAAAAAATGCTCTGCGTTACACCGAAAAGCACTCAGGGGTGCTTATCTCTCTCTATTTCTCTCTCCCTCTTTCTCTCTCTCTATCTCTTGGGAAACTCGCTTCGTTAACTCCTAGCGCAGCTTGCTTCAGGCCAAAACGAGCACTTAGAGAACAAAACGAAAAGAAACAGGAAACGAACACAAGCGCCGTCTTCGAAACAATAGCCCCTGCCAGTCGAGCCCTCTCTAGCAAATCACAAGACCCACAATTAAGGCAATAACTCGAACAGGAACGAATAAATAAAAGGGCATGCTTATAAAAACCGCATATAGCAGTATGTTCACCAGCAAGGGACCGAAACAGAAAATAACAAACGAATAGCGCGGCAGCCAGGCGTGAAGATACCTTCTGTACCTACATGAGGAAAGAAGGCGAGTCGTGGCAGAGACGATGTCACGGGCCCACACGACCCGCAAGAACAAACAGCTGTTCTCTCTTTATTGTTTTTTTATAGCTCTCTTGCATGTCAGCGGCTGTTGAGCAACAAGCCTTGCCGAGTCTTCGAAGCTTATGCGCAGGGATGTGGAAAGCCTGCCCGAGCTCTAGGGGCCCTCTTCGCTCTGTGAAGCTCATCGTCCTGTAGCTCAGCACATTACTACATTTTAAAAGAAATAAGCGAAGCTGGAAGAAGAAGACAAAAACACCTGCCTTTTCACATCACATTCATAGTGTGAGAGGAATATTATTGGCATAGTAATGGGTAGAGTATAACACACGATAAAGAAAATGAGGTTAGAGGACTGTCGAAAAAGATAGGTGGTGGAAAATGTAAGTTACAAGACAAGAATTAAAGGAGTGGGAAGCTGTGCTTTCTAAGCAGGGGAGGAGGAGGGGGAGGAGGAGGAGGAGGAGGAGGAGGAGGAGGAGGAGGAGGAGGATAGAAAGGCAGATGGAGGTTAAACAGTGCTGAGCTCGGTAGGCTGCCCTGCACTGGGGAAGGGGGAATTAAAAAAGTAACGTAGGTGTAAAAAATCACAGCATATCCACGGAGTGAATGATGATGAGTGGGCGAAGCTGCGGAGGTTCATCGGTAAACCATGAATCTTCCGTGAATTCTGCCCAGTACATCATCACCGACGTGAGATCGGGCGTTTATACTAAAGGTTCGATGAGAGTTATGACGACTTTCAGCTCACTTTAATTTTACATGTACGCTGTGAGTTTTCATTGTTTAGAAAAGCATTGCTTTAGAAAACATCTGGCGTCTTTCGTTAAGCAGCTGGCGTCTTTTCGTTTTGCTTTAGAAACATCTGGCGTTCTTTTGTTTTGCTTTTAGAAAACATCTGGCGTCTTTCGTTGGTTTATTTCATCAATCAACGGCGTTTTGAACAAAACTTTTATTGTTCAATCACGCACAGGAGAAATCTCACCAGGCACTACCTTGGAGGTAAACAATGGCTGCTAATGGGAATGAGAGACAGAAGAAGTCGGCTTTTAGCTAACACTTACACTTCTACTTCTACTAACGTTTCCTACTGGAACATGCCAATGGCTGCTAATGGGGAATGAGAGACAGAAGAATTTGGCTTTTAGTTAACGCGCACGCTGCGAATTTTTATTGTTCAACAACGCACAGGAAAAATCTTCCACCGGCACCACCTTGGAGGTCAAGATCTGGTACTAGCGTTACGACTGGTTACGCACTACGACGGGGACGAACGGTTGCCGCTTTAAGGAGCGTCGCACCTAAAAAGGTTTTTGCGTATGAGAAAAACATGTTTGGTCCCTCCGTCATAGGAATCGGTATAACACGAAAGTAAAACGTGGCTTTACAGAATTAGTTGTATGTTTACTGTACATTGATATAAGAGAGCTTGCATTGATATAAGAGAGCTTATAGCCCCGTTTAACGTGGATGCACCAACGTAGACGCTTGGTGGCACATCTCCGCCCGACGACTAACGTCCATGATCAATGACTAAACAAAACCTTTGTGATAGCTAGAGTAGTTAAGGGTGAGAGCGTAATCAGTGACAGCCAGAAGAGCGTCGTTGATTGGACGCAGGACTTGGGCTAAAGTCGCCATCCCGTCGCAGTGGAAACCACGGCGGGACTAGAGGGAAATGCAACGCGTGTCTTGTCTATGCTCTAGCCCGGCCGCGATTTTTCTCGGGGCGAGCGTCAGCGGGGACAGCCGGACGAGGCAGGCGCGCGTCGCAGAGTTATCTTTAATATGGATGGATGCTATGAGCGAGGCTGAGGCTTTTGCTGAGGTCGCCACCATAGAGTTCCTTACAATAATAGCTAGAGGGGAATCTGGCGCTAGTGTCTACGCGGGCTCCTTGAGCGGCGCTTCAACCACCATGGGAATGATTATAGTGTACTAGAATATAGGAATGATGGGAAGTACAGGCTTCGGATTTGCTTCGGATGGATTAGCTTCTTGAGATTCGCGACGCTTGTTTGCCGAGTGTAAAACAAAGTGATATGAAGCTACTTCCACTTAAAACTTGCTTCATTCTTTTGTACGTAAAACTTATTGGAAAAAGTTTGCGTGACCGTGAGATGGAATTGAAGCCGGGACAAATTCAACCACCAGAGTATGCATTGCTCTGCTATTGTGTTCCAGATTTGGCGTCACAATATAATGCATTATTTTCTTTACAACACTTAAAACAAGCGCGCTTGTCTTTCCCTCAAAGGTACGCATTTTCTATTTATGGAAATAACAGTAGCATATTGAGTGAGAAACACTTAAAGTATCATCTGCTGCGATGCCAGGTGCGTCTATCCAAGTGGTCTGCCCCCAACGCATCTCTCGTTTTGTTATGAAGTGAAGTCAGAGAAGCGTGGCGGAGCGTCTACTTAGCTTCGCCGTCGTTTTGCAGTCGATTTGAAAGAGTTTTGACAAGTAGCGCTTATCACAAAATTTGAAGTCTATGCAATTTCCTGCACCGGCATGGGACGCTACATCTATGCGCAGCGGTGAGTGCACGACTGCTTTGCTAAAACTGTCATATACAACCTGTAATGCTGCAACATCGCGACAAACCAAGAGATCTAGCGGTCTTCAGCCTCTTTGAACAACAAAGGCACTGCCTGAGTGCTTTGCAACGCACCCCACTACCCAGGCCTCGCGAAGAACGAAACTGGAACTGTAGAAAAAGATCCGTAGACAGTTCGCTAGTTAAGGCACTCCAATCAGAAGCCTGTACTTCCCATCATTCCCATGGTGGTTGAACGATCGCAGCGCCAGTTTCCTCTCTAGGTTATTGTATGAAACTGTATGGTCGCCACCTCCCAGTATGGTAAGGCGTTGACAAAATTGCACTTCTCCTATTGGAAACGCGCCGAATGGGACGGATGCGTAGCAACGACGCGTTGCAGGAGCTAATCGCGGAGGCCACGGTCATGATGCACTACTTAGCTTCATTCTTTTACCTCATTGTATATGCGCGAAGGAGGCTGCTAACGAAGGCTTTTATGAGGTTGACTAATATATTTCAAAAAAACTTGCAGATAAAAGTTGCCTTGGTGTTAAAATCGCGCGTAAATGAACATAATTTATTACTATCATGCTACATATACGTTTTCTATTATAATGATGTCAAGGGTGCCTCGTACGCAAAAGTGATCTACCTCTGTTCGTTTCAATGAATGCCCATTATGTTTCGTGTATATGATATAGAAATTAACCTGTTCGATATAACGTGTATGTTGCTTTCCCGTGCTTTGTCCTTTCGATGCTTACCTTTCTCTTACCTGTTTATGACATCTTGATTGGCTCTGTGTTACAAATATAAAAGCTGCGTTACATGCATAAGATCTCCCTTCTGATCAACATCGTGTATTTTTTTTATATTTAATGAGCTACTTGCGCACCGATGCGGCCATTGCTGTCGGGGTTGCATGGCATGGTCAGGCATTTATAATTTATTTTGTCGTGTCTTCTAAGGCGGATCCCTACGCTTCCCGCAATAGAATGAATGAATGAATGAATTTTTGCTTCAATACTGCCCCTACAATTATCTCTTTTAAAGTGCACGCGTAATCGGAAAAATATTTAATGCAACCCAACCGACACAAACACGATCAACACCATCGGAATAAAGATAAAATCTCGGATAATAATTCACTCTCCACGTCTCGCTTGTTTCTCACAAACCAAACATTTTGATAGCTCTCACAAACCAAACCTTTTGATATTTCAAACAAGAACTATGTTCAAACAAAGTTCATAACTGGAATTATTTACCTTGAGATTTTCGTGCATTTCATTTCGCGATACTTTTGTGCAATTGATGTATAATATATGATTGCCACTTCCGCAATAGCCGCAGTGGTATCGCAGTATGTAAAAATAAATAAATAAATAAATAAATAAATAAATAAATAAATAAATAAATAAATAAATAAATAAATAAATAAATAAATACGTATTCCTTCGCGTCATAGTATTCCGTGTCACCGTTCGTATCAGTGCATCACCAGCTGTCAACTTCCTTCCAAACAAAATAAAAAGGAACAAGAAAGAAACTGACGCAGTTTAAGTTTTCTTAGCGTCCTGACAGTGAAATGACCCCTGATTGGCCGGCTGTGAGGCGTGTCGTCTCGGCTGCGTACTAGCACTTCTTGGTGCCGCATGCATACACAAAGTGTAGCCTCTGTGTAGCAACAGTACTTGAATCACTCTGGAGACGGGCAAGCACTGGCTCAACATCACTGGGGGATCAATGGCAACATGGTGTCCATTGCAGTCAAAGTGCCCGTTGCTGGGCTGGTTTCAAGGCAATAAACATTCTTCCTGCTTACGGCTCTCGTCGCAAAAGCTGTACGTAACGAGCTTCTGTTTACAATGCCGCTCTGTAGGCACAAGAACTCTTTATCTCTCCAGGAAAAAAGAAAATCCTTCTGCACGAATACATTTAATAGCTGACGTGTCTCCTACCCTCAGCTCTTTACTTACAGGATACAGCATAATCTGAGACTCGTGATTTGGTCGCGTAAAAACGGAACCGTTTATAGGTAACAAAAGCCAGCTGCAGTCCCGTTTTAACTGTGTCCGTTTTTGGGCCAGTAATAAACAATACAAGCGTATAGCCACTGGCCCAGCATATTACCCCTGCCGCGGCATCACTGTAGAATGATACAATGACTTATCAATAATTACTTAATATTAATTATCAATAATTAATATTAATTTCTTGACATCACGCGAGCAACGACGGCAAAGATCGCTACGACGCATCAGAAATGAGTGAACGAGCATGAAAGGGATTTAACGATCCACTCCCGCCTCCGGTGCGCGTTCGTGCGAGCTTCTCGGCGGGGTCATGTGTATAACAAGTGCAGGAAAATGCAGAAGAGAAAAGAGATATATAGAACGTCGTACCGAGGCTTCCGAAGTAGTGCTCGGCAGCAAATCTATAGGGGCAGAACACCGCGACTGCGAAAGGCGATGGCCATCAAGCTAAGTTCCCCGGTGGAGTATTGATGGGATATCTCCCCTTCGGCTCTGCTTGGTGGTGGTGGAGGAGAAGGGGGGGGGGGGAGGAGAGGTCATAAAATGCGAATTCCTAGTCGGCTGTGGGAGTTCAATAACGAAGCCCTCATCATTTATTGCCTGTATGCTTTTGATCACCATTTTTCGCCTAGATTATTTCATTTCAAACTCTTTCATTCTTCGTTCTTCCTTACTTTTGATTTTATTCGTGGAACCCTTTACGGGCAGCCTCGAGTGTGTGGGCAAAATATTTCGCGATGCTCGGGGTCCATCAAGAAGCGAGGCTCATGGCGGTATTATCGAACCTACGACGCTTCAGCCAAATATTCCCACTTTTCTCTTATGTCTCCCTACGTGTTTTCGCTTTTTGTTTTTTTTTTTCTCGTCTTATTCTAACTTTTGAATCGACCTGGTTTTCCTTATAGACAGTTACTTTCAATCCGCAACTTCCGCGCAGTGAATCGAAGGTATATCCACATGACCCTTTATGGTCTTCTCATCTCGATCGCATTCTTCATACGTTATGCTCGACCGAGCGTCGGTTGTAGCGAAAGTGGACATGGCAAAGGAGTTAGGCCGCCGTGAAGAAAATACACAAGAATTCGAGGAGTCAAGAAAAACGCTCTCATGACCCTTATTCAAGTTCAGAGGTGCAGGTCGTGCCTACATTGTTTTGTTTTACGAATCCCCGGGAACAATCGTGGCCACACAAAACGAGAGCTTCCGGTTTTGCAGACATTCGTTTTATTTCCTTCCCTTGCAGCTAGGCTTGTCTTACCGACAGCCTCCACTCCCATGGAACTTCCACTTTCAGAGACTTTTCTCTTGTGCTTGACCTGTTATCCGCGAGACAATGCAGGAGTCCGGTCGCGCGCTTCGGAAAATTTTTATTCTGAATTATTGTTATTTGTGGCATATATATATATATATATATATATATATATATATATATATATATATATATATATATATATATATATATATATATATATTGCAGTTATATGGACACTCTCGGCGGGTTTTCGCCGTCGCCGTCATGTCCCGTATATATATGTGTGTATATATACAGGACATGACGGCGACGGCGAAAACCCGCCGAGAGTGTCCATATAATTGCTATCACAATCAATAGAACTATCATTTTCATGAGCCGGCACGCGCTATTTTCTTCATCTTCGTGCTCTTCTTCTTTTTCTGTAGAAGAGTCTGGTGTTGGGCCTGTTCGTACATAGCTTGGAAAATCGACGAACCCATCCTTCAAAGACACGCACACAAGAAGAGAAGTTTTGACGACCACACACGCTGACGACCACCCAGCATGTGTGGTCGTCAAAACTTCTCTTCTTGTGTACGTGTCTTTCAAGGCTGGGTTCGTCGATTTTCCTCTTCTGCTTCGCTCCCTGAACAGGTGCGCCATCTCTTGGCTGCCGTTCCTTCGGCCAAATAAGCTGGATCCAATCGCCGCCGGCGTTGTGATTCCCGTGCTGCAGCACGATCAACCTCCTTCGCTGCGCCAAGCTTTGAGCAACTTATAAACATCCCGCATTTTTTTCAGGGGGTGGATGGAAAGGGGGGAGGGGAGGTTCAACCCCCCTTTATGTGGGTTCGTGCGTGTGTTTATATCTGTACGTGCATACAGAGACATGTAAGATGAAAAATTTCGGGGATAGGAGTGAACCCTCCTCCCCCCCCCGAATGCCCCTCTGGCTACGCCAGTGCAGCCCTGGTTAGCATCCTTATCTTTCTTTTACCCTCCATTCTTCCTCTGTATTCTCCCAGCACCAATTCCAGCGCTACATATATAACATCCGACAGTAGAAAGCTAAGTGCGCCATGCCACGTAGTTTGCGCATGCAGTCAAACTAAGGAACCCTCACAAGAAGTAGTGTCGGCTCAAGGCACAGTTTCCAGCGAGATTGGACCTGCTGCACGACCAAAATACATACAATGGCGCCTGGCGAGCTAGACCATTAATTATGCGCAAGTTTTCCTGATACGCAACACGCCAATGAAGAAAGCACGTGACAAGAACACAGGCCGCGCTAATCCGGTTCAGCTCCGGCCTGGATCGATGTCGCGCAGCAAGCTATAGAACATGGACGGGGAGATGAGGGAGAGGAGGAGAGGTTGATACACGAGAGGGGACGTCCGTGTTTCGGGCGCGAACAGAAGACGGGACATGTAGCGACCGCCCGAAGTTGGCAGCGCTGGAGCTGTAACGCGGGCTGCAGGCCGAATGCAGTGCAAAGAGAGGTATGAACAGCATCAAACAAAAAAGTATGAAACTAGTACATATACACTAGAGCTACAGGTACCGTCACCGCTTAAGCCAAGAAGTACAGCTTGATGCGGGTGAAACGGTTCAGTGTGGAAGACAAGTGCGGAGTATAGGATGACAACGACGCAGTGTTTGCTTGCCTTCCTTTACGTCCTTGAGTTCTGAGCTACAAGAAAACACCGGGGTCCGTTGTCCGAGGAACTTAAAGCGCTTATTCCTCGTTTCGCTTATCATTGCTCTCGGGTTTGGATTGTAACGTTTAACTAACTCTGTCATCCGCGCGTGGTTTCTGATTATACCTGCAATAACAAAAGGTATTACAGTGCAAATTGTTATAGTACGGAAGAAAGACGGTTTCCTCCTCTATATTGATTACAAGCGTGCGAGTTCGCTGCTCTTACTACAATTTTCCTCATTAATATTTATTTGCTGCTAAATGGCAGAGTGCAAATCGGTAGAGGACATAGAAGAACACATAGAGCACAGGACTCTTCTATGCTCTTCTATGTCCTGCGCTGTATTTTCGCTCTGCAGTTCAGCATTATGAACCAACTAGCCCAGTAACAAAGTCTCTTTAGATTCTTTTCTTTTTAGGGGCGAAGCTCCTTAAAGCGGCACCCGTTCGTCCCTCGTAGTGCGTAACCAGTCGTAACGCTAGTACCAGATCTTGACCTTCAAGCTGGTGCCTGTGGGAGATTTCTCCTGTGCGTTGTTGAACAATAAAAAATTCGCAGCGTGCGCGTTAACTAAAAGCAGAATTCTTCTGTCTCTCATTCCCCATTAGCAGCCATTGGCATGTTCCAGTAGGAAACGTTAGTAGAAGTAGAAGTGTAAGTGTTAGCTAAAAGCCGACTTCTTCTGTCTGTCATTCCCATTAGCAACCATTGTTTACCTCCAAGGTAGTGCCTGGTGAGATTTCTCCTGTGCGTGATTAAACAATAAAAATTGTGTTCAAAACGCCGCTGATTGATGAAATAAACCAACGAAAGACGCCAGATGGTTTCTAAAAGCAAAACGAAAAGACTCCAGATGATTCTAAAGCAAAAACGAAAAGACGCCAGCTGCTTAACGAAAGACGCCAGATGTTTTCTAAAGCAATGGTTTTCTAAACAATGAAAATTCACAGCGTACATGTAAAATTAAAGTGAGCTGCAAGTCGTCATAACTCTCATCGAACCTTTAGTATAAACGCGGCCGATCTCACGTCGGTGATGATGTACTGGGCAGAATTCACGGAAGATTCACGGTTTACCGATGAACCTCCGCAGCTTCGCCCACTCATCATCATTCACTCCGTGGATATGCTGTGATTTTTTTTTTTTTTGCGAAGCGCATACGCTGTGGGCCATAACGAAGACTACCCCGAATGCCTGACGCGAATATTACTGCGTTTCTTTTTTATCAGCGTTTCATGTCAGACATTTTTCAAACTACGTATCTTGTTTTCCCTATAAATTACTGTAAGCAGGCCTGTTTGACCATCCAGAAAGAGAAAGAAAATCTTATTTTATTAGCGTCGCCGGAACGCAAACCAGAAACCTCCCTATTGGCATGCGCGAGCTACAACTAGCAGTGCAGCCATTTTGTAGGCCTGCTCTCACTACTTAAATTCAGAGTCCAGAAAGTCAAACGCGTGCATTTTGCAGTCACGGGTACAAAAAAAAAAAAAATGAAAGCAAGTCATTATTAAACCGCGAAGCCGCGGAAATGCTGTTACTTCTATATTATTTCTTTTGCACGAAGAGAGATTCGACGAACGTTTAGAACTTGAAGTAGGGGAGGGGTGGTTTGGTTTGGTTGAAGCAGAACCAAGGTGGTCGCTGCATAAAACGTACGGACACAGTATACAAAATACACAGCGAGCACGCATGCAAAATTCTTGTAACAAAATTCAATCTGTCTGGCCTTTTAGGCTTACAGGTGTTTGCTCGGTACATACGTGTCTGAAACGCAATCTCGACATTTCTGTGTTATCACTTGCAATGTATTTTCATACGCTGTGAAAATGTCATGTTTTTTTTTTCTTGGCATCGTTTGCAACACGTCTGATGTGCTCCCGTTGAATGGTTATCTATTCTGGCAGCACCAGCCTCTTTCCCCATAGTTTTTTTTTCAGTGCTTTCTATACAATGTTAAAAACAGGGGCACAGGCGACGATATCCCTTTCAGCCAATAAGCGTCGGTGGAAACGGGCATAATACAGAATTCAACGCTGCAACCGTTTCTTTGTCTCCACTGTCCCCTCGCATGTTTATTCAGCGCTACCCTTTCCCCGGAGCAGGGTAGCAAACCGGAAGCGTGTCAGCTTGACCTTCCTTGCCTTTCGTTTTTTTCCTACTCCTGTTCGATGCATTTTCATGGACCAATCTCGAAACCTGTTATATTTTCGTCAGTGATTGCTCCCTGCCTGCACAGCCTCAGCCTGAAACATTTTAGCGGCGACGCTGTTTAAGCTAGCCGTAATTTGAGTGTGCGGCCGACCGGAAAACTATCATCATCATGAATGGGTATGTGCCACAGAAATTGGGCAAATTCCACTGCTCACCACTGGCCCACTAAAAATAAAGCTCAAGCTCAAGGTCGACAAAAGACGCGACATGACGACGTTCATCACCCAGCTCCTACGTTTCCTCCTAGCTCCCTTGTTTGGCTTTGGGTACCCCCCCCCCACGCACCTGGGCTTTCCTCTAAACTTCTGGCCCGGTACCAGGGTCCCTACCGTATCATTCATGCCACCTCGCCGGTGAACTACATCGTCGAGCCCCTCACACAATCGCCAGATTTGCGCTGTCGAGGACGCGAGACCGTACACGTCGACCGTCTCAAGCCCTACTACGACCCCCTCATTCTACGTACTCCCTGAGTCGCCAGGATGGCTACCCTTCACCCCGGGGGTATTGTAGTGGAGCAGATGCACAAACGAGTATGCGCCGGTGAAAGAGGACGAAAGACGACCCGCGTTCTGATTGCGCGAGAGCCTGTGCCGCCTTTGCCAGCCTTGCACTGTGTCAGCGTACGGTCCCTTTTCGTCGCGACCTCATTCCATCAATAAACCTCATCACAAATGCAACAATTAGCCCAAAGAATATATCATCACGGGTATGTGCAACAGAAATTGGGGAAATCCCATTACTCACCACGGTTTCACTACGAGAGAGAGTGAAAGCTATAGAAGGAAAGAGAGAGAGAGTAAAAATAGAGAGAAATAATGGGAATAAAGACATAAAAAGATAGAAAGAGAGAGAAAGAAGCAGAGATAGAAAGATACAAAGAAATAGAAAGATCAAAGAAAAAAAGGAAAAAGAAAGACAGAGAAAAAAGCCGAGAGAAAGAAAGGGAAGAAAGAGAGTTAAAGAAAGAAGAGTGAGAAAGAGAAAGAAAAAGAAATGAAGAAATAGAAAGAAACAGATACAAAATAGAGATAAAAGAAACATAGAGAAAGAGAAGAAAAGAAAAGAGAAAAATAATGAGAAAGAAAGAAGGCTACACAGCTGCGCTCTTTCTTCAGGCTTGGCGCGACTAGTGCTGAGCTGCCATACTATGGAACGGGAAAGGCAACGGAGGCTGCGAGAAGAGCCCGAAGCGATGGAAGCCCTACGCCAACGACGTAGACCAATGACAGGTGCGAATGCTCGGTTCTGGAGTTTGTCGTGACTAACCTAGCTAAAGCCTAGCAACAACCTAGAAGCAAACCATATTAGACTTCAGAATCGTCCAGTTTCGCTGTCTCAAGCCTTGCGCGACTTAGTGCAAGCTTCGCCATCTTCTTCAAGTAATCACCGCATGAGCTCAGCGTCGTAGTATATTGCCTCAGGAATTGATTGCCGCAAAAATTTTTCGAATCTGTCAAGTACGAGAGGAGTAAGTGGGAATCGTCGCGCCTTTTCTTTTGTCCCAACGAGCGCGCTGGAAGCTTTGCAAGTGGCGCAGGCAGGAAGGGGGGGGGGGGGTCAAAAGGGCAAGAAGCCACGTCCGCGCGCGTCATGCGCTTAAGAACGCGTCAAGGATCTCGTTCACTCACTTCTGGCGCGTTCACTGCGCGCGCTAGTGTTGCTACGGTTTGATTCCAGCACACCATAGAGTGCGGCGCCGGCACGTGGCGACACCCCGTGGAAAGAAGGGCATCTAATCCAACCGCCGCTCGTAATTTATGTAATCTGCCGGCCAGTAGCAGCAATCTGCTCCACGACGAAATAGAGCTAGAACCCGCCCACCGAAGAGAGTGAGGACCTGCCTCTGTATGAACCTGGACCCGCATACACAAAAACGTCTTACGCTAAACATTTTCGTAAGAGAATATTTCAGTCAATCACGGTACGGGACATATCATTTGCGAAAGCGGCTGACCAATGGGAAACCACTCTTACGAAAAAGAATTTTTGTGAATTCGGCCCCTAGTTGCACCCGGTTTGCTAACCTACACCGTAGATGGAGAAGCGTGCTAAAAACAATAAGGAAATAGAGTACTAGTGATGCGCACTCACAACAGCTTCCATCCCGCTATCACGGACGTTCACGGAGTTTGATTGTGTTCATAAAGTGTAGCAGTGTTCTTGTGGCCCGAAGACTATATGATGGACGAGGCCATGGTCTTAGTATTTCTTTACTGTGTCGCTCGCGGTTGGGCGTCGCCTTCACAAACACCTACTATTTCCCCATCGGCACGAAGGACGTTGTTTCGCGTAGCATTTGTGATTGTGACGACTACATGCCTCCCTTCTTTTAAGAAGGAAATGCAGACTTTGCGTGTCGCTTTAAACCGACTGGGTGATATATGATTTCGTTTAACACGGACAACACTGCATTCTGAGAGATCGAAAAGTTAAATGTAGCGAGTTTGGAGGGCGAAGTCTACTCTATAGCGAATACTAGTCAAGTCGTGACGTCACACGTCGCAGCGCCGCTGTATGCTGTTAAAGGGCTGCTAAAGAACCTCTGAAAATACAAAAGAAAAGAGCCCCTTATTATCTCCTGTCGTTTCTCATCATTTCGATGCACTTCGTGACGCCAGAAAAGGGGTTCACGTGACGTAATTGAGTACAAACTCTCGATTGGTCCATGTACGAGGAATATCAGTTGCGAATTGTCTCCTGCACTGCTTTGCTATGCCGCCGCCCACCTGTTCTTCCTTGTCTCGCATTATTATCATGCGCGATCAACTGATTTCACTTCGTTTTGTCCGTTTCAGACTGCGCAGCGGAGATAACAGCGTCTACACCCGACAAGCGCGAAATTCTGTTAGTATCAACGCTTAGTACTGACATTGTGCACGTGTTTTATTAAGAAATAAGAGGCGAGAGAAGATGGCACCTGTAGTAAGGCTATACAAGGCGAGAAAGAAACAACTCTCTCGTCTTTGAAAGCGGAGTGGCTTAGGGGCCCTTTCAGTACACAGCACCTGCGTACACACAGACACAATACTATGTAGACAGCGACACAATGTCTTCTATGTAGCGGCGTGAGTTGCCGCCTGTATAGTAATGCTAAACATACCTTTCGCGCACGCGCAGTGTTTACTCTTCCCCCTCTTCTCCTTACATGTGTTTTCATGAATGACTTGGTACGTCAGAGACCCTTTCCATAATCCACATATTCGCCAAATTAATGGCGACACCTGCCGTGCTTCAATTGGAGACGACATCCAAGTAGCACGAGCTGTGGCTGCAGGTCTAGTATGCGTGTATACATGAAGACAAGTCAACCTACATTTTCAGCGTCAAAGCGAGAGAAAACTGCGCTTGAATACACCGTTTGTAGAAATGACGAGCCGCCATTAGTCGGGCTAACTGCTATCTAGCTTCCCAATTATTAAATTGGCCTACAGTCATGTGTGCCTGCTGGGACATGAAATCCTAATCACACTAACTACACGCAATCCCATGTCGTATAGAGAAAAATAATTTTACTCTTGAATTTTATCTCGTGGCTTCAAATAATGTTACTCCTCCTCCTTCTCCTCTAGTTCTCTTATCTTTATCTCGATCTAAACACTCTTATTATATAAGACGAACACCGCCTGTTCTTAGTCGACTCGTGTTAGGCGACAAGCACAAACATCTACGAACACGAAGTCATCCCTCACCTAAACTTCAATGTGGCCCTGTATTACCCTTTCTTTGTGGCATCGCTTATTTCTTTTCATTTTTCTTAGTTTTTTGAAAAGTCGCATTTGATTCTCTTGCGTCGCTGCTGCCTCAAGAACAGACTGGTATGAGTATTGAAGCGAGGAATTCGATGAAGCAGAAGATAGGAAGCCCGGGACACATTAAAAAAAAATTAAAATAGTAAACGTAGATGAGAAAGATCAGAGATCTCTATGCACCACTCCTTATGCAGCTTGTTGCATGCGCCACCAGGTTTGAAAAGCCAAGCATCGAAGCCGAGATACGAAGCAGGCATGCATACTTCAGAAGCGTCGCGGTGACAGCTGCAGGTGACGCTGTTCATGGAAGTAGACAATAACGTAAAAAAAAAAAATAATGATGTTCTCTACGAAAGCCAGCGACACTGCTGTGGCGGCGGCGTTTTCGGCCCTACTGTATAAAAAGAGGATTTGTTGTTGGCCCAGCTGCCTGGTTTCCGACGTTCTTTTTCTTCTAATCTTTGTATTTAAAACCTCATTTCGCGTGCTCCACTGCATGAGATGTGTATGGGCTTGTATGGATGCATGCACGACCACGCAATCCGGCTTATGAAGAAAGGCTTACACAACTCCGCCCAAACGAGCCAACTTCGGGTCAAAAAGCAGCATTGTAAGCTCGTCATGCATGCGTATTGGATGTCGTTGCCAAGCTGCTTGAGGAATCGTGCCACTACGTCCGCGGTACCAATGTTGTTTTTCTATGTTTCCCATGGCGCGTTTAGTTTCGAAAGCAGGATGGCAACTACATACGATAACCGAACAATAACGCAATGAGTTATAGTAAAGAATCTCATGTTATTTGTCTGTCATTTATCGACTGCCTTTCGCGGTATCGTGGTCAGAGTTTCAGAAAGTTTACGCAAAAAAATTCCAACGAAATACCTGTTGCTGGGAGCATATGCCTGTTACGCAAACAAAAATGTTGTGCCCTTCAGAAAAAAAAAGGAAAAGAAATAATTTTATTAGGTTAATCACTCTTTTGTGGTATCTGACTTTCCGAGTTGGCGTTGAATGGCTAAACTGGTGACAGCAGATATTGCGAACAGACATGTTTGATCGAAACGGAGCAAGAAGACGGGAAACGCAGCAAACTCGTGTAAGTTTGCCATTCGGCTTGTTACTTAATTTTCGCGCTATTTCATTCAAGGATCTTACGAGCTACTCTATATCCGGACCTTATTACAGCATGCTTTTGAAAAGATTTCATAAGTGCAACACGTTCCCAGTGAGCGTTGTTTGAGATCGCGTGAAGGCTTTCTGTGCAATTTTGAACGTTCTGAACGCTACGCCATGAAAACCTGTTCATAACTTTGAGCGCGGTTGTTCAAGAACATGGCATCTATCAAGTTCACTCTTCTGAATGTGCCGTTGATATCAAATACGCAAGCAGCTCCATCAAGAAAAAAATTATTGTGCCTTTTCGGCAACCCGCACAACTGAAAGGACATAATTTTAAGCCAAACTCGAAAATTGACCGTCGGCGTCGACACGAGCGATGAAAAAAAGAAATCATAATCACGCCGTAACGTCACTATATGACACCGTCATGACGTTACAGATAGTCAAAATTTGTGACGTCACTATGATGTCACATAATGCAACGTCACGTGATGGCGTCATCGCATGACATTGTCGCTTGGTCAAAGGAGGGCCGGTTCCGGGGGCAGTTTAAAAGTAGGTGAGGTGTCGAAAGCTTTCCAAGGTGAAGAGGCAACTGCATGCGAAATTTAGATTCATAGCAAGCGAGCGAGCGAGCGCGAGCGCGCGCGCGTTTGTGTGTGTGTGTGTGTGTGTGTGTGTGTGTGTGTGTGTGTGTGTGTGTGTGTGTGTGTGTGTGTGTGTGTGTGTGTGTGTGTGTGTGTGTGTGTGTGTGTGTGTGTGTGTGTGTGCGTGCGTGCGTGCGTGCGTGCGTGCGTGCGTGCTGAACGAAACAAAGAATCGCTGCACAAGAAACGTGGACTTCCATGAAAACTGATTCTCTGAAGATGATGAAAAGGGGGTTCAGAAGCATTGGTGCCATTTCATATGGCACTTTGCGCTAGCAAAACTCAAAAGGCTAGCGCAAACATTTTAAACAGAGAGCATGGGAAAAACCAGAAAGTGTAATTTGCAGCCGACTCACAATGACGGCCTTGCGCGGCCCCAGGGCGCGTCTGCTATTGGTGCACCATCTTTCAAGTGCAGCTTGAGACTTGGGTTAACGAGGCCGTTAATAGCGAATTCCAGCGCACAACAGCGGTCATCGACAAGCACTTTGGGCTGGTGATTACCGACAAAAAACACAAAAAAAATGTACCAGATGGAAGTATAGTCTGAACAAGTGCTGCTTTTCAAAACTACCCGTTTTGCGCAGCCGTTCAAAAAAGACCATTAAGAGCACCTGTCAAAGAGCCTGTGATTCACGCCGTTATGTGCCCGTGCCCGTCGTTAAGCAGTGAGCTTATGAATTAAGCATCCCACCTGTTCCACGTTAGGGGTTTCGGTACAGTGACATTTTTAACAAAATTGTTTTAGGTTTTCGGCTGTATTTAATTCCAGTATCTTAATATCACCATGGCCCCCACATGACTGCCTTCGCCCCATATTCTTTTTCTTAATAAGTGTGTTCATGAGCTACGCAGACGTGACTGGCCTCAAGCATTTCTTTTTTCGTGTGGCACCTCATGCCGTCACCGTGTGTTAAAATCACCGTGGGACAAAAACTACATTTCGGAATCGGCGTCCCGATTTCAGTCATTCTGGAGTATATCGACATATTTCTCGAAACCTGACGCCAAATCCCTTTCAGAAATGACCCACATATAAGCTATGGGAAAGGCCCTTTTCAAATAGAAACGTTAACCGACATCTTCTTCAAAGTCGTTCCTCCCCGCTACGACCTTCTTCCCTGCCCCGGCCCTTGGGGAACAGTAAAATTCGTGGCTGTGGCCCACTAGCAGAGGCGAGTTTAAGACCACCTGTTCCATCGCATCATAGCGTGCGGTTTGCAACGGAAGGTTCGAGCATTCTAAGCTTTCTCTCTCTCCTTCCCTGTCACTCTTTCACTCTCTCTCACTTTCGTTGAATGAATAACGCTGATGTAGAAACAAAGGCAGGCTTTATAGACAAGGTTTGTTTGCACTGGCCTTTACTGCGGCGTGATTTTTAAGGGGGGTATAAACACACTTCAAAACGTAAAAAAATTAAGGGCAGTTAGATTACTATAGTTTCCTGACGACCCAAGCTGTTGTTACGGGCGATCGCCAAAAAAAAAAAGGAAGTTTCACTGCGTAAAAAATATCAGATGAAACACGACGTGGAGGAAGTTAACTGTGAATTCAAGACAAAGTCTACCGCGAGAGAGCCTTGAAAAGCTGTGCTGAGCAGCCGCATGTGTTGTGTAACCGCTGTTCCTTGCAGCCGGCATTAACTATACGAAGCGAGTAGCGCAGGGAGCTGCAGTTTTCACCGATTTTAATTCAGCACTAACCTACAGCTGGCGGTGTAGCAACCGAAAACGACAAAATAGATGCGAACTCTCTCGAAGTGCGCGCGCAAAACCCGCCACCGGCTGTGGCCCTGGTCGCAGGCGTGGCGTCGACAATTGAGGCAGAGAATCTCCAAAGCAGACGAGTTTTGTTTTATAAGCCTAGAAAAAACCGCCGTCGGTGTAAAGTTTTCTCGCAAACCCCCAGTTTCGATAGCGCGCCGTAGTTTCATAACCAGGCGGAAGCGGCGGTGCGAAATATTTTCGCTAAAGCATACGCGCTTCGCCGAACGCGTTTGTGGGAAAACGAATGCGCGACATTTGGTTCATCTGCGCTGTCGCGTTCGCTTTGGCTTAAAGAAAAACGAAAACTATACGTGGCTCGTCCGGGAACACTTTTCCGCTAGCGATAACGGCGAGTTAGTGGTAAAATAACGCTACCACTTTGCGCGATGAACTACGCGTTCGATAGCAATAAACAATAAGACGTACGTACAAGCCACGGAGCCCTTCCGATTGCGTTAGGTTTGGTTAGGGAAGTTCATGGAGCGTGAAGTATCCATGAGCACGAAAATACGAGATAGAAAAGAAAAACACGAAAAGTAGGCTCCCCTACACACTTGAAATTCATTAGATGTATAAGCAGAACGTGAGTCTAGACTCGGAATTCTCCGATAATTTGCACACACTAATGACCCGCACGACATTAGTACGAGAGCCGCGGTGTTACGCCATTGCAATAACCTAAGCTTCGGATTTTCGCTGTCTATCGCTAGGTGCGCACAGATATTTCAGGAAGGCTATTGTAACACGACCCCTTGCGACAGTTACTGCTTATGGTGGCGCGTACTTCTTCCGGGTGCGAAGTAACGCGTTCTGTATACTGCAGTTCGCCTTTGGATAGAGGAAGCAAGGAAACGGAAAGGTATAGATAGATAGATAGATAGATAGATAGATAGATAGATAGATAGATAGATAGATAGATAGATAGATAGATAGATAGATAGATAGATAGATAGATAGATAGATAGATAGATAGATAGATAGATAGATAGATAGATAGATAGATAGATAGATAGATAGATAGATAGATAGATAGATAGATAGATAGATAGATAGATAGATAGATAGATAGATAGATAGATAGATAGATAGATAGATAGATAGATAGATAGATAGATAGATAGGAGCACAGGAAGGAAGAAAAAGGCTGGGACGCCGCGCTTTCGGTACGTGATAATGAGCAGTATGATAAAAGACCTCCAGTTGATGTCCAAAGATGTACGTGGAACCCAAGTGATGACTCCGGAATAAATTATTGACGCTCTCAATCTCTAGCCAATAAGCGCCCAGCTGTACCAATATGTATGACAGGTTACATCTTGAACGAAGAAGCTGCGTACCAGCAGTGGAGAACTTGGAGTTCTTATCGCAAGTTCTCTTCACTCTACCGAGCACGTATCCATTACGCCGGAATGGGGAAAAAACGAGTACGTCGAATTTCGTGCCGCGCACAGCTTGCGCATTCGGCGCTGGATTCCTTATTTCTCGCTAATGAATGGTTGCCAGTACAGCTCGAAGCATTTCCAGGAATTGTAGCATAGTCATCAACTATGATAATGAACGGAAACGTAGATGCTGCATTGCAGGATGACGGAAGCATAATTTTACAGAATAAGTCTTGGTATCAACACCCGATCTACACTCCCACCCTTCTCCGGCGCTTACTCGTGAATCCTGCTGATTCACGAACTTACCTGTGGCGGTGACTCGTTGGATACGGCGGTCAGCGCAGATTCGATTTCCGGTCGCAGTGGCGACATTACGATGGGAATGCTATCGAAAGCGTTCGCGTGTTTAGGTTTCAGTGCACGTTAAAGGATCTCTCAGTCGGTCGAAATTGACCTGACACCCTTTATGCTGGCGTATCTCACGGCGCGTACATTTCGTCAAGTCGTTAAACCACCATAATATGATTTGACTGACTCATGAACTTCGATACGGTTACGTGCTTACGTCGAACGAGAGTATTGTAATCATGATCTATCGACGAGGTCTTAGTGACCAACTGTAGCTCTTCGGCACGTCCTTCTGCGTATAATTAATATAACGCTAGTATGAACTGTTAATCAGAGAAGACAAATCGTGGACCATAAAAGAGGGACGACAGAAAAATAAACACCGAAAGAAAAGAAAGTCGACAAGGTGAAAAATTGTACAACCGGACTCAACAACCCAGAGTGTGCAGGACACATGCACACTCAACCATCACTCATGGCTGTTGGTAAACACACGGAACATAATACGGCCAAACGTTTGCTCTCGAATCGCTGTAGGAAAAAAAACACACACACACAGGGTGTCTTAAGCATTCGCTTAAGACTACTCGAAGACCAAAGCCAACTTCTCTTTCTTCTCATTCGTTGGATTGATCCTCCCCCGCCCCCTTCCGAAAGTTTTCTGCACCTAACGTGCTTTTCAACGGCCTCCGGGATCGGCCCTGCTTTGACCGAGCGACGATATCATGAGCTGACGTCAAGACGTGGCGTCATAATGGCATCGCGATGACGTCACAAGTTCTGATTATCTATGACGTCATGGTGACGTCATCGCGTGATGATGATTTTTCGCATCACTCGCGTTGACGCCGGCGTTCAATTTTCGCGTTTGATGAAGAGTCTAAGGCCCTAAAAACACAGTCGATGTCCTCTCGGTGCGTTTTAGCACGAGCATTCGCGACCCGAAGCAAGGGGCGGAGCCCGCACTCCACAGCAATCGTGCGCCTTCGAAAGAACGCCGGGTGAACAAAACGGGAGGCAAGAAGAAGCGAAAGGGAGCTGATACATTGAGAAGGGAGATAGTATTCCCAGAATTTCCGCGAGAATGCAGGCGCAAAACAGAATTTCTTTGATCTACGCTTTTAGGGCGCATTCTCTTTCACCGACAGCGTTTGAAGCTGTCGAGAAAAAAAAAGGCTGAAGTTGTTATTCTGACCCCCTCGACATACTTTCTTTTAGTTTTGTATGAGTGATAAAGTTGTTCCTGTTGCTATGGGCAATTTCCTTATCCTCAACCTTTCGCTCCGCCTCGGGCTTACTTATGTCGAAACAAGTCAGCATACAGGCAGTCAGGAACGCAATGACAGTTATTATAATTACTCTTTATGAAAGCATGTGCTCGTAAACACGCTGAGAAAGCTTGAACTAAATTTTAGCGCAGTAACAAGACAGACAAAGGGAGCTGCACAAGACGACCGCCCAGATGGTGTAATACTCCCTTCGTTTAATTTCATGGCGCTCTTTTGCCAGACCTGGCCCTGGCCATTTATCATCACCATTTATCATTACCCTCATCTTTTTCTCTTCGTCTATGTGCGTGCTGCTCCCTAAATTTGCTCAAACACTGCAATAGCAATACAAACTAGCCCACGTATCCATCCGTAGATCACACAAAGGACAATGGAGAAACTGGGAGGGACCAGGATGACAACTGCTGCCAAGGGGCACGACATTTGCTTACTCCATCTGGATCGGGGAATAGCTGGAATAGGAAGAACGACAGCAAAGTAGAAAGAAGCAAGCGTATACGACAGTACAACAGAAAAGGGGAATGGTTCGAGGCAGTGGCGTCGCCAGAAATTTTTTTCAGGGGGGGGGGGGTCATCTAAGTTCACAGCCGAGCTGCTTAAATCTGAGAAGCCCCGTTCGTCGCGAACGAAAATTATGATCATCACGAAGCGGCACGCGCTTTCTTCGTCCTCTTCTTCATCTTCTGCTGCGCTCCCAGAACACGCACGCCGAGTTGTCCGGCGTGGGATGCAATTACTTTGATGGGCGTGAGAACAATTACAGAAAGAAAGAAGGAAAAAAAGAAAGAAAGAAAGAAAGAAAGAAAGAAAGGAAGAAAGAAAGAAAGAAAGAAAGAAAGAAAGAAAGAAAGAAAGAAAGAAAGAAAGAAAGAAAGAAAGAAAGAAAGAAAGAAAGAAAGAAAGAAAGAAAGAAAGAAAGAAAGAAAGAAAGAAAGAAGCCCGTCGGACGCATAGAACATCGGACGCTTAATTCGAAAGTTATGAGTTCGGATCCCAGCGACGGAAAGCTAGGGTGCTTTGTCGTCCCCTTAATTCCTTTCCATTTAGGTCATAATCATTATACCACATATAAAAGCAACTAATAACGTCCCCTAAGCTTCTCTTCGCTTATTTGCGTGTCGGTTTCATAGGTTGTGTCTAGCAATGAAACCAACGGACATATGACAAGATAATACAACAGAATACGAGAACAGAATATATGACAACATATGACAACAGAATATACAACAGAATAGAGAAACATAACATGACGAGAGACAAAGACGAAAGTACAAGAGCAAAGCGAAAACAATTGTATGTAAACAAACGGGAGGTCAAGCCAGTTTCGTGAAAGAGATTTAGAAAGGCACGATCAGCCTGGTGGCGTACAGAAGCACACCCACTCGAACACTGAACGAAAGGCGCTGCTTCTGACAAAAAAAAAAAAAGAGGTGATGTATGTACGGCATGCTTTTTGCTTTGTTTTCTCTAACACGTCAATTGTGCCGTTATTGACTTGGACAACAAAACACACGACGCTATAAGAAGAAAAAAAAAAAGGCACAGGAAACTAGCCGCACAAAGGCACCGCCAGTGACAGGTGCAAAAAGCGTAAATGGGTGATCCCGAGGGGCCACACCGGAAAACAATGTTGGTGGAGAAAAGCTCAGTAGTGTGTGTCTTTGTGCGTCGTCTCGGTGCAGGAAATGGCGCGCCTGGAGGTAACGACCTGGCGCCGTAATTAGTCACGGATAAGGGACAAGCGGAGAATGGCGTTGACGCGCGGCAAGGTGGACAGTCATTCTGACTGACTCCTCCAGAACTTCTTTCTTTTGCCTTCTTCTAGGAAGCCGTAGTTTCAGATTCATTTCGTTCTTTTTCGATCGGTCTCGTTGACACTTTTGTGTCAGCGAGGCGCCTCTTAAGTGGTTCGTTACGTTGCGCTTCACTTCAACGGGAAGGCTGCACCACCGTGTAAACATGAACTAAATGTGTATTTCACGTATCGCGTTATGTGTAGTTGGGCGCAGGGGCGTAGCCAGAAATTTTTTTCGGGGGGAGGGGGGAGGTTCAACCATACTTTATGTATGTTCGTGCGTGCGTTTGTATGTGTGCGTGTACATATAGGCAAGATAAATTGCAAATTTTCGCGGGGGGGGGGGGGGGGAGGGGTTGAACCCCCCAAACCCTCCCCTTGGCTACGCCCCTGGTTATGCGTGCACACGGCACGTTCAGGTGAAGCAGCTTCGTTTGCCGCAGGATAGTATAATGGCGCCACCTAGCGCATGAGCGGCGCACCAAAGGACAAGGACGAGAGAAAAGGCAACAGGGACAAGCGTACACTAACAACTGGTTGATTAGATGCGAATCGTTTGTTTACGAACCAAAGCCACTATCTATCTATCTATCTATCTATCTATCTATCTATCTATCTATCTATCTATCTATCTATCTATCTATCTATCTATCTATCTATCTATCTATCTATCTATCTATCTATCTATCTATCTATCTATCTATCTATCTATCTATCTATCTATCTATCTATCTATCTATCTATCTATCTATCTATCTATCTATCTATCTCGCTGATTGGAGGCTTGAGAGTTCTGGAAGTTTCGCTCTATAACTTACCCGTGCAGGCTCGATTGTAGCGTGCCGAGCCCGGACCGACACCCAGGGAGCAGTTGAATCGCACTTCCCAGAACTCCTTTAACCAAGGGTTGCGCAAGTTGGTGAACGGGTTCAGGCCGAAGTAGTAGCGATCGAAGTCATAGTCGTAGTTGGCGTGGAAGCGGATAGACAGGAAGCGGATTACTGGGTGGGCCTGTGCCCAGGAACTGAAAAGTCAAAGTACGAGCAATACATGCTGTACAATGATAGCGGAAATTCACAGTCGTCGACCGTCGGTAATCTAGGCATGGTCTTTTATACATCAGTGGTCGAAGCTTGCAGCGTTATCGCTGGTGCTCACGTAAGCTCTCGAATGAAATTGACTAGTCGCGTCCTGCGTGTAATCTTAACGGAATTATCTGAAATAATCGCTAAGCTTGCCAAACATTTCTGCGCGGCCTGCGCCAGCGGTACTAACAGTTTTTGAGGGCTAAAACCTGATCACGTCAAAATAAATAAATAAGGGTAATATCTATCGATACATTTATCTACAAGTCCTCCAAACTTCTGAAAGGAGAGCCTCGTCGAAAACATTTCGCGGGAGAGTAGATAGCGAAACCAAACACGTAGACACGTTAGGGTAACTATAAAACTATGTGACTCGAATCAATCAACGTCTGGATAAAACGTAAATAAGAGAAGACACATGAATGACCGTCTGTTCCCGTCATCATTTATGGGCAGCCGACACGTGTATAGAGTTGCTCCGCTGCCAGTCGTGAATCTTAAAAAAAATGGCTGGCTTTCCAACGTTACGATCATTTTTTTTTTGTTTCAACGCAGGCGCTGATTTACAACTATACGAGGCACATTTCCTGTACATAGATGTTAGGAGCCGCGCTGAAACGAAATGTCTCGAAATCATGACTATACTATGCATCTGGGCGACAGTGCTCATGTATCAGCATTCGACGCACGTAACAGGAAACGCCGACAGTGTGGCGTGGTTACGAAACGAAAAGCAATAAAAAACGATCACCACACGACCTGACATATAACGCAGCGCTTCGGTACACAACACAGATGATGATAGATGATCGAGCATGAGGAGCTACGAAGGATCAAGTGCTTTACAGTCGTTACTCCGACAGGCTCTGACGAATACACAAACAAATCAGAGTCCTTGGACATCTAACGACTTCTTCGCGCACTACATCGCGAAAAAAAAAAATATGATTCAGAGACACACGAAACATCACTGCGAAATGGAAGAGGAAACTAGCAGAAGCATGGAGGAAACAAAGATAGAGTAAAGCAGTAAAGTAGAGTAGAGTTCATTGTTGCCGGTGGAGGGGTTGGGTGGGAAAGGGAGCGTCTGATGAGGGAGGGCATCGAAGGAAGGGTGCACGTAGTATGAAGGCAGTGAGTCAACTACGTGAGACTGAGACAGTGTGAACTCAGAGAAGGAGGAGGAGTTCGTGGAAATCTCGTCCTATATGGCACATATTGAAAATCGAGAACTGCTCCGCTCACAGACAGACGCACATTCACACACAACTCAGCTTTTCGACCAAACAAACATAGCCCATCGCGCACGCGTAGCTAGCTCGGGAGGCCTCGCGGACGGCTACACGCGGCAACTAGCATGGCTCCACCGGAAGGCCGGCCATCGATTTATTTGCTTTTCGTTGGTTAGTGTGTACATACACTGACATCTCGGCGCCGAAGAGGAAGTCTCTCGCGACAGACAAGCGGATTGCGAGAGATAGGGGTCATCATCATCATCATCATCATCATCAGCCTGTCTACGCCCACTGCAGGGCAAAGGCCTCTCCCATGTTCCGCCAATCAACCCGGTCCTGTGCTTTCTGCTGCCACGTAATACCTGCAAACTTCTTAATCTCATCTACCCACCTAATTTCCTGTCTCCCCCTCACGCGTTTGCCATCTCTTGGAATCCAGTCAGTTACCCTTAATGACCACCGGTTATCCTGCCGACGTGCTACGTGCCCGGCCCATATCCATTTCTTCTTCTTGATTTCAACTATGATGTCATTAACCCCCGTTTGTTCCCTGACCCACTCTGCTCTCTTCCTGTCTCTTAAGGTTACACCTATCATTTTCCTTTCCATCGCTCGCTGCGTCGTCCTCAATTTAAGTTGAACCCTCTTTGTAAGTCTCCAGGTTTCTGCTCCGTAGGTAAGTACCGGTAAGATGCAGCTGTTATATACCTTCCTCTTGAGGGATAGTGGTAGATTACCATTCATGATTTGATAATGCTTGCCGAATGAGCCCCAACCCATCCTTATTCTTCTAGTTATTTCACTCTCATGGTTCGGCTCCGCGGTTACTACCTGTCCTAAGTAGACGTACTCCTTTACAACTTCCAGTGTCTCGCCACCTATCGCAAAGCGCTGTTCTCTACCAAGATTGTTGCACATTACTTTAGTTTCATGCATATTATTTTCAGACCTACTCTTCTACTTTCCGTATCCAGTTCAGTAATCATGAGCTGCAATTCGTCTCCCGCGTTACTCATCAATGCAATGTCATCAGCGAATCGTAGGTTACTGAGATACTCTCCATTGACTCTTATCCCTAGCTCTTCCCAATCTAGGGCCCTGAAAACCTCCTGTAAACACGCGGTGAATAACATTGGAGAGATCGTGTCTCCCTGCCGTACGCCCTTCTTTATTGGGATTCTGTCGCTTTCTTTATGGAGGACTATAGTGGCTGTGGATCCGCTGTAGATTTCTTCCATTATGTTTATATAGGCTTCGTCGATGCCTTGATTCCGCAGTGCCTGCATGACTGCTGATGTCTCCACCGAATCAAATGCCTTCTCGTAATCTATGAAGGCTATGTATAGGGGTTGGTTGTATTCCGCGCATTTCTCTATCACCTGATTGATAGTATGAATATGGTCTATTGTTGAGAATCCTGTACGAAATCCTGCCTGGTCCCTTGGTTGATTGAACTCCAATGTCGTATTAATTCTGTTAGCAATTACTTTTGTAAATAGCTTGTAGACAACCGACAGTAAGCTTATGGGCCTGTAATTTTTCAGGTCTTTGACGTCCCCTTTCTTATGGATCAAGATGATGTTGGCATTCTTCCAAGATTCTGGTATCCTCACCGTCGAGAGGCACTTCGTATACAGGGTGGCCAGTTTCTCTAACATAATCTCTCCACCGTCTTTCAACAGGTCTGATGTTACCTGATCCTCACCAGCTGCTTTGCCTCTTTGCATTCCCTTTAAGGCTTTCTTTACTTCTCCTGTCAATACTGGTGGGATGTCAGATTCCTCTGCGCTATTACTCCTTCTTACGTTATCATCCTGAATGGCTCGGCTGCTGTACAGATCTCTGTAGAACTCTTCCGCTACCTCAACTATTCTATCCATATTGTTTGTGACCTTGCCTTCCTTATCCCTTAATGCATACATCTGATTTTTGCCTATGCACAGTTTTGTCTTCATAGCTTTGAGGCTTCTTCCGTTCTTTAGAGCATGCTCAATTCTCTCCATATTATACTTTCTTATGTCGGCTACTTTACGCCTATTGATTAACTTCGAAAGCTCCACCAGCTCTATTTTGTCTGTTGCATTTGAGGCTTTCACAGCTTGACGTTTCTTAATGAGGTTTTTCGTCTCTTGGGATAGCTTACCAGTGTCCTGTCTAACAACTGTACCCCCGACTTCCACTGCACACTCCTTGATGATACTAGTCAGATTATCATTCATTGCGTCAACGCTAAGGTCGGTTTCCTCGGTTAAAGCCGCGTACCTATTCTGAAGTGAAACTCTGAATTCCTCAACTTTCCCTCTCAGAGCTAGTTCATTAATCGGCTTCCTGCGTATCAGTTTCTGCCGTTCCTTCCTCACGTCAAGTTGAATTCTAGATCTTACCATTCTATGGTCACTGCATTGGATCTTGTTAACTACTTCCACATCCTGTACAATGCCCGGGTGGCCGCACATTATGAAGTCTATTTCATTTTTAGTTTCGCCATTAGGACTCCTCCACGTCCACTTACGAGTAGCCCGTTTTCTGTAGAAGGTATTCAAGATGCGTAAATTATTGCGTTCTGCAAACTCTACTAGTAACTCCCCTCTGGCGTTTCTAGAGTCGATGCCATATTCCCCAACTGCATGATCTCCAGCCTGCTTCTTGCCTACCTTTGCATTAAAGTCGCCCATCAGTACAGTATACTGTGTCTTTACCTTACTCATTGCTGATTCTACGTCTTCGTAGAAGCGTTCAACCATTTGATCATCATGGCTGGATGTGGGCGCGTAGGCCTGTACCACCTTCATCTTGTACCTCTTATTAAACTTAATTACGATACATATCACCCTCTCATTAATGCTATAGTATTCCTCTATATTGCCAGCTATATCTTTATGAATAAGGAACCCCACTCCTAGTTCTCTTCTGTCAGCTAAGCCACGATAGCATAGGACGTGTCCGTTCTTCAGCACTGTATAAGCCTCCTGTGGCCTCCTAACCTCACTGAGCCCTATTACATCCCATTTAACACCCTCCAATTCCTCGAATAGTACAGCTAGACTAGCCTCACTAGATAAAGTTCTAGCGTTATACGTAGCCAAATTCAGATTCCAATGGCGGCCTGTCCGTACCCAGAGATTCTTAGCACCCTCTGCTGCGTCGCAGGTCTGACCGCCGCCTTGGTCAGTTGCTTCGCAGCCGCTGGGGACTGAGGGCCGAGGGTTAATTGGTGTATTCATGTGGGAGGTAGTGGCCAAGTACTACACCAGGGTGGCCAATCCTGCTCTGGTGAGGGAGTGCATTGCTGGCTGTAGTCGCCAGTGAGGCCGCAACCCAGGCCTTTTTACACAATTCCATCATCACGCGGATTTTTTTTTTTTTAATCCGGTTGGGAATTGTCCGGCACCGGGATTCGAACCACGGACCTCTTGCATGCGAAGCTGATGCTCTACCACTACGCCATCGCTGCATCTTGAGATAGGGGTATTTGAATTTAAAGAAAGAGTCGACGAGCAGACGGCGCCGACGCACGAAGCATGTGTCAGTGAAGAAGTAATCAAAAAGAGGGTAAACGAGAAAAATATAAAAGAAGCCCAAGGGGATCGCGTTGGCAGCACCAAGTTTGGGTAACGCGCGAAGCTATACTCCATAATTTATCGCCCTGTTTTCTGATGAAAAGAAGAAAAAAAGTAAAAGACAACCCCACAACCCCTTCCAGCCCATTCCTGGAAGTCAGCCTGCTTCGACGACTTCCCCGCACAGAATGTATACGTATCGCTGCAGAGCGTATTCTATACCAGCTCCCTCTGTTGCGCTCCACTTTTTCTTTCATTCTTTCACGTTACTTGATGCCTGGATTCGAAGGCTTGTGTTGTTCGTTCGCGATATCAGGGTTTTCCAGCTTCAATAAAGATCTCTTTAAAACAAGACGCGCAAGCTGTACAACTACGTGAGAACGCAGTAATGACACACTGTCCCTGTAGACTTTCCTTTTTTCTGAAGATAAGGCCTGACAGTTTCAATAAGTGAAAAATGACCGCGCGTTCTGGACCCACCTGTAACTTGCTGTCGTGTAGGTTACGTCATCTGTCAGGCGGAGACGGGGGGGAGGGGCCTTTCGCCGATCATTAATGCGGAAGTTTGTGCCGGCTTATCTAAAAACTACTTTTGCGCAACGGTGGAAAACGAGAGCTGTGAGTGCCGGGAAAGACTCTAAGAAAAGCACTTTGATTTTTCTTTCTTCTACACTTTGAGGCAAGTCGAGGGGCTCACGTTAAAGCAGACCGCCTTTCAAAACGCGAGTATGGCCGCCCATCGGTCCTCGTTAGAGAGATTCGTTACTGGAAGGTCAGGGTCAATCGTTGTCAGAGCTTTCATCGCGAACAGCCCGAACTGGGAATATTGTAACTGGCCAGCGACTTAGCATCACATCTTCTACAACTGGTCTGCCTGCACTTGCGAAACCTGCAGACGCTGATATCAGCGTTGGCAAGCGTAGGAAGGCGAATGCTATCGGCACTAGCTATTCTCAGCTCTAGGCACGGCCGCTGAGCACAAACAGCAGTTGCGAGGGCTGCTTTAAACTATTTCCCGAGCGCTGTGGACTATACACGGTGCTTTAGAGAGACGATTGTGTTATATAACATCAGTATGTATTAGCGCGGTACATATAAGAAATGAACCACGACATACACGTAGAGACACGTAGAGGCTAACCTGTCGCCTACTGCGCTTACCTGTCTCCTACACTACTACACTGCTGCGCCTACACAAACGAAGATACAAGTAGGCCCAGTGGGCGACCACGACACACACTAAGAACCATGACATACACAAAACGACGAGTAGGCACTAACCCGTCGCCTACTGCACCTACGTACCGGTCTCCTACACTACAACGCCTACACACATGAAGAGAAAGGTAGGCCCTAACCTGTCGCCTACTGCGCCTACCTGTCTCCTACATTACTACACTACTGCGCCTACACACACTTCGTATACGTGAAGAGACAGGTGGGTGCTAACCTGTCACCTACTGCACCTAACTGTCTCCTACACTACTACACCCCTGCGTCTACGCATACCAATAGACATGTAGGCGATAACCTGTCGCCTACTTCACCTACCTGTCTTCTACTCTACCACACCACTGCGCCTACACACAAGAAGAGACAGGTAGGCGCAGTAGGCGACAGGTTAGCGCCTGTCTGTCCCTTCGTGTATGCCGTAGTTCTCTTCGTGTATGTGTCGCGCTAATACATGTCACAGTTATGAAACACCAACTCGTCCGATCAGCAACCCTTTTCAACACAACCGATGGACTATTTTGGCACGACCCTGACACAACTGCAAGCAGCTATTCCTTGCACGTAACACCCCTCTTTCCATGTAAATCGTTAGCTCCAGAGGTAACGTATACTCCCAAGTTTGCATGAAATTAAGGAAAGTGCAAAATGACGCTTCATCATAATACAGTAGTTCAGAGTGTTCCCCCTTCTGTGGTCATCCTATCGCTCGGCCACAGTGGACAAAACAAGAAAGTGTTCGCATCAGAGGCCACATTTACAAGCTAGTCAGCGACAACCTAAGTGAACAGTAGTATGTGTGCCATTGTCCAAGCCAAAAAAAAAAATTCGTATAGATGCGCCAGGTAATTTGAATTCAAGAACTTGCGCGTGTTGAAAATTTATAATTTTAACGTAATACAACTCTGTGTCGCCGATTTTAGACTGAAACATAAACGAAGTGGCAAATTTTATAGGAGTTTTTATACCAGCATGTAACCATAGGTGGTATTTTAAATAAAAGCAACGAATTGTTCTTCTACAACAAGCCTAGCATGCACATTAACAGAGAAAACAGCACCTAAGCTTCAGACAAACTCCAGCAGGCATGACTCTCTAACACAAGCGAAGTGCACGAGAACCGCGGTTTTGTGGGCGGAGCTTGCACATATTTCTTGAGTTGTCGCCGAGCATGCGAGGAACCGTTCTTTATGCTCACCTAACCGCCGTCGTGACGCAGCGGTCGTGGTTCTCGGCCGTTGTCTCCCAAAAGACGGGGGTTCGATCAGAGACGTGGCGGTGACATATCAATGGAGGCAAAATGCTCAAAGTCCCCGTACTGTGCAATGTCAGTGCACCTTAAAGAACTCCAGGTGGTCGGGATGATCTGGAGCCCTCCACTACGGCGTCCTTCATAATCATGTCATGGTTTCGGCACGTAAAACCCCAGAACAAGGAAGAGGAGAGGGAAGAAAGGCAGGGATGTTAGCCAGTCTAGAATAACTGCTATGGTGCCCTTCAATGTTCCTAACACAATCGCACAAAGAACACGCGGACGAACATTCCAATGAAAGAAAAAGAGTGAGTGGTTCAAGCAACAGAACTTTTTATACAACAGAAATATCGCACAGCAAAAATGTTCACAAAAAAAATTAAGACACCTTCGCTCTATTGGTATCAAGCCTGAAGGAAGGGCGGAGCTGGGCGGCGTTCTTTGTTTCTCTGTATTGTTCTCTTTATTTCCTTCTCTCTCTGTTTATATATATATATATATATATATATATATATATATATATATATATATATATATATATATATATATATATATATAAACAATAAAGTGCTAACAAAGGACCCGGAAGTAAAAGTTGAAAAAAAAATCAAGCACGTAGGAAAAATTGTTCAGTAAAGGACTGACGTTTCGGCCGCGGGACCGGCCTTCGTCGGAGCGATGCGAACATGCACTCCGACGAAGGCCGGTCCCGCGGCCGAAACATCAGTCCTTTACTGAACAATTTTTCCTACGTGCTTGATTTTTTTTCAGCTATATATATATATATATATATATATATATATATATATATATATAAACAGAGAGAGAGAGAGAGAGAGAGAGAGAGCTCTTTGAATCTTACTTTGTCTCTCTATTTCTCGCTTCTTCTACATTTCTCTCTTTCTCCTTGTTTCCAAGCTATGGTTTACTCTCTCCCCTCCTTTCTCTCCTCATCACCCTCACTTCCTTTTCCCACCCACTTGCTCGGCTATACCATACAAGGCTATGTCATGCTCTGCTAGCGTTCCTAGATAGCGCAGTCGTTACGATGCTCGGCTTCGGATCGTGGGTAGATGGGTTCGACTCCCGCCTCGTCAAGAATTTTTCTTCGCCAAGAATTTCTCTTTCTCTGTCTTTCTATTTTTCTCTAACTCCCTGCACTCGTTCCCTCACCCATCAGAGTTATTGCGTCCCACGCTGGACAAATTGGTGCACGTGTTCTGCGAGCGAAGCAGAAGAGGAAGAAGAGGACGCGGAGGAAAAAGACAGCGCGTGCCGGTTCATGATGATGGTAATTATCTGTCGACGCGAAACGGCATAACGAAAACCTTAACCGCTAAGCTGTAAAAAACCTTCACAAATTATTGACGCTCTTAGGCATGTAAAGAAAATAAACTCCTTTCGCAAACGCGGCCGCTGCAACCAGCAAAGTGAACTTCGTGTTGTCTATAGCTTTAACGCAAACATTGCGGTGAAAGTACAAGACGTACAAAGCTTCCCCTCAACAGAATACATCCTTCCTATTAGTTGAACTCCTTGCGCAAACGCAGCCGCTGCGGCGAGCAGAGTGAACTTCGTGCGGTGTATAGCTTCAACGCAAGTTTTGTGGTGAAAGCACAAGACGTACAAAGCTCCCCCTCAACAGAATACATTGTTTCTATTAGTTGAACTCCTTTCGCAAACACGTCCGCTGCAGCGAGCGAAGTGAACTTCGTGGGGTCTATAGCTTCAACGCAAACTTTGCGGTGAAAGCAAAAGACGTACAAAGCTCCCCCTAAATAGAATACATCCTTTCTATCAGTTGCTCGATTTAGTATTTTTTGCGCATTTCTGATTTTTCTCATAATGTACTTAAGTGCTCTACATGCGTATAAACCGTTTTGTCACGCCTAAAACTGCGTTATCATTGTTTCCATTTCTTTCTTTTTTTCCTACGCATGTATTCGGCGCTGAAAACAACCTCTGTTTTTTCATGACGTTATTTCGTTGACGTTTTCATGTTACGTGTATAAAATACACTACGACGCTCGCTCGAAAGTCGCCTCCGCATTGGCACCGAAAGTGAAAACGAGCGCACACATCGCCGGCAGAAAAAGTGCAGCCACCAGCGCAATACTAAGCTCCCACAGACGCAGTAGCAGTAGCGCAACAGCGCATCGCAATCGCTCGATATTGTATTGTGTAGTATACGTGTAGTATACGTACGGCTCTTCTATATACCTCAGCGGGCGCATCTACAACGCGGAAGCCCCCGATGATACACACCGCTTTGATTTGTGTGCTGACTGGCGAGGAAGAAGATGCTGCAGTCGTGGTCGCCAGAGCGGAATGGAGGCGAAAGCGTTCGGCCACCGTATATTTCTGCGCATTACCCACCCCCCTTCACCCCACTTCCTCTTTTTACTTTTCTTCCTCATCGAGTTTTGACGGAGAGAGAAGCGCTGCTGACGCTTGCTTTTCGTAGCTTTGCGCGTGGCACCACCCCACCGTTCCTCGTCTTCTCGATCCGTATAGCGGCGGTTGGCTCCGGGCCAGAAAAGACAGCCACGGTCGCTCCATTAAACGATTCCCTGCTTTTCCTTGTATTTTTTTAATATTATTGCGCAGTTATTTGGACGAAGGTGTCTGTTTGCTGTGTTAGTAGAGCTGCCTGCTAAAGCTTTGGTTCCTTTTCTATTTTTGTCGCTCTTCCCGTCGACGTGTCTTTACGGAGACCGGTGTCGTCGCGGCAAGCTTCGATCGTTAAGTTCTTTTTCACCGTGCAAAAAAAAAAAAAAAAAAAAACTCAGCCATTCTGGGACCCAAGTAGGAGGACACGTTGCTGAGGCGTTGGCGAACGGAAAAGATAACAAACGGAGTTCTGTGTGTTCAGCCTCTTGAAAATGCAGTCGCTTATAACAGGTTCGAAGAGGCGATTTTGCGACGTGGCCATTCGTGCGACGTGGCCAATCCTGCAGTCGACTCTTTGAGGCTGAACTTCTTTAAAAAATCGCTGAGTAATCTAAGTTGTACACGTACTGCATGGCCCGACGAACGTGAGTTGCACTATCTGTACGCGTACGGAAGTACTATAAAAAAGACATACTGAAGTCCTTGCGTCGTGTTATGAAACGATCCCTTTGCAGAGATGTCGATTTCAGTGGGTGCTGATTGGCTGATTGAGGAGAGGCGGGCAACTGGTCGCTTCAGCCATTGGACACGCCAGATTTTTACGTCACGCAAAGCTACATTGTCGCTGAAAGTGATCGTCGCAGAAAGCGGCCTCCTACAGCTGCACCCTGTCCCGACAACGTGTTAGAGCTGCTCTAAAAGCCGTGATCGCGAGCGCCTTGTGATGCTACGAAGGGAGGTAGACGGACTAGCGAACGTATACAAAACGCTGTATGCCTCGGCCGTTGCCTTCCGCCCTGTCCTTCCAGTGCTATCGAGTCAGTTAGGCTAGTTAGAGAGATAGAGAGGCAAAGGAAAGGCGGGGAGGTTAACCAGGCTGCACACGGTTTGCTACCCTGCACAAAGGGAGCGAAAACGGGGCTGAAAAATAACAGAAAGGAAGAAGGAAAGAGAGAACACCTGTTGCGCTCGCACGCATATAGCTTGTTAGAGGTTCATGCTCCGCTAAAATCATCGTCGTCCACACGATGTTCAGGCTTGGAAAGCCTTTTATTGTTGTACTTTCCGCAAATCGTACGTGTTTGCGTTCTCGTGCACTTTCCTACAATGCTATAGCCGCAACGCGGCGTTGTCATTTCCAAGTAACCTCACTGTAGCAACAGATGTCCGAGTTAATTTTTCTTTACTCGTTGGCCGCGAGGATTTGGAGAATTCATTTCAACTGTTTCGGCTATCAACGTTTACGGTGCAAAAAAACAGGTACTTATGTAGAATGAAGACTGCATGTACAGCGGTAACAACGTAAGCAATCGTCTATACGGGGAACTAGTGGACCGTTTGACTCATTCGTAATGACATTCGTGTATTAGAGCCGCGCAATATTTCAAAGTATACCGCCCATCAGCCAATTACATCAATCATTTGAAGGGAAAGTGCGAATTAAACTTGCATTTTCACAGAAGAATTTCAGCATTAAAGAAATTTTGTACAAAAATGCACTTGACGAAAGACTGAGGGAAATAACAGAGCCCCAAGTACCGTATTTTATCTGTAGTAAACTAAACGTCTCGGAGGGGTTGTAGAAAAAATGAAGAAGACTTGATAAGGTAAGAGATAAACCTGGCAAAGCGTTGTGAAAAATTGAGCGAAAACGGCCCGATTTCCAGTAAGAGCTGCAAATGGGGCCAAGCTGCCCCGGCAGCAAAAAGAAGGAAACGGCGAGTCGAACTTGTGGTCTTCTTCATTTGGGCACGTCCAGTGGCAAAGTTGGTGGCGACGGCGGCTGTCGCTAAAGTCCATCTTCTATAGGACTCCCAGCACAAGGGGATAATGGAGTCCGGTCGAGAACAACGTCAAGAAAGACACGCCGAGAATTATGAAATGGTGGAATCGAGCGTCAGCAAAACGCGCGTAAAGTAATAATCCGGGACGAAGGAGCCGAACAAAGGCTGAAGAGTATAAACTCGAAACTTCGCTACAACGACGGCGGCGTGCGACACTCGCCAAGCAGCAAGATCAAGAATGTGAAGCGAAAAAAAAAAACAAATAAATAGTTACACGCAAAATTCAGGGGGCGCTAGGCCCAACGCTCGGCTCACTACAGTGGCCTGCCTCTCCTTTCCCGTCACCATTTTTGTTATGTCCTGAATGAGAATATTCTGTCAAAAGAGGAGATAGCAGAACGGTCGTTATAGTTTTCACAGTGGTTCTGAGCGCAAAACGCAGACAAAAGAACGAGGATGTAGCCCTTGCCTCCTGGTCTGTTTTTGCGCTCATAGTCGTTATGAATAATTTGTTCTAACTAGATCAGTGTTCCAACTAACCCAGCTCACAACTCTCCTGTGTTACAGTTTCTTCTCTCTATATATTAAGGCAAAAGCATTAATACGTCTCATACTTGCGGTGTCCGTCTGCCGTCCGTCCGTGCCCTGGCACGGTGCCAGCTATGGCCTCACCCCTTCACACTCTCTCAGCAATCACGTGATGGCACATTGGCGCATAGCAGCAGTTGCGCGTTGCTCCTTCCAATGCGCGTTGCGCAACTGTTGTGCAACGCGGCGGCGGCGTCCAGCGGCGGCGTCCGTCCGTGCCCCCTCACACTCTCTCAGCAATCACCTGATGGCACAACGGCGTGCGCAGCAATGCTCCTTCGTCAGACGTCTCCTTGCAGCAGTCGAGTTAGTCGGATGGCTACCAAGCGGCCCGGTGATGATTGCACGGCAAGCGGTTCGGAGAAGCGCCCCGAGAATGTGAATTCCCCCGATACCATGGCATAGTCAGTCGAATGGCCACAGGTTTTCGCTGAACACACTTTGGAAATTACAGTGCCCTTCAATTTTTGCTGTATATTCTACGAATAAAATAGAAAAAAAATGAACAGAATACTCATCATCAGAGAGGAATAGCAAGTCAATCTTGCTTTCTATCTCGCCTATCTTCATGGTTGGAATTAAAGCGAAAAAGAAAATAATAAACCACATCAGTGGTGGTGTTGGCGGAAAACGCGCATACTGCGAATTCGCGTTCCGCCGCTGCCCCATCTCTTTTTATCTCTCACCGAGAGACAAATGAGCTCAGAGAACAGCCTGCTTCTCGCGCGAATAGAAATGGACGCCGGATGAAAAGGGAGAGGAAGGGGGGCTGCTTTGTTGACACGGCGGAAATAAAGAGTGCAGCAAATTGCCTCCCTCAGACGCTGGGTCGTCATGTACGGTTCGTTATGCGCGCTCGTATATGCATGGTAATATCGCTCATGAAAGTGGGAGCGCGCAAGAAAACGATCCCGTCCTTCGCGCTTCCGAGAACCGCCTTTGGCGCGATGTCATCGTCCTGCAGTATACTACACACCAAGGACAACGCTGCGCGTAGAAATACAATCCGCCTTGCGAAAACACCGTTCCCGTCCTATAGCTATGTGCCCAGCCCAATAACGGTTTTATTACGTGCGATCAAACCCGACGACAGGCGTCCAGCTCGAAGAAACATTAGCCCGGATAGAGCTAAGTTGTACTTGGTAGGGAATATTGATATCCCGTAATTTTGTTGTTGGCGTGAAGAAGAAATAAAAGTGTTATATATACAGGTTTATTGCTGCGGACTCTACCACAATAGATGAAGTGTACGAAGGAATAGAATTGCGCTTTACGTAAACAATCGGCCGTTTCGCGTGCAATACCGAGGTAGTTACGGCTATCGAGCGAGACCGTGAATGCCACGATGTGCAAGTAAGTGATACGCGCGAAGCTACAGCGCTGGAATGACGCGAGAGCTCGCCTGAAGCGATCTCAGCGATTGGTTCGCCTTCCTTGGCATTATCAAAATGTTGTTTTGTTTTAATACGATAGCAACTATAGGTACCCTCTCGACTGGTTTTTGCCGTTGACGTCACCGTCATCTCCCGCATAGCTTCCAAATTATTAACATCCCCCCGCGCGTCGTATGTTCTACCGCGGGTCGTATGTTCTACCGCGGGTAAAAGCGCGAGAGCGGGGGCTAGAACGCGGCTGAAGCAGAGATCAAACGAGCCAGCCCATCTCCGTCGCTCGGAGGGCGCATGCTATAACATTACCCCGCTCTCGGGAGGCCTGCCGTCTAAGCAGAGAGGAAACGCTCCGCCCATCTTAAAAGGGCATGACAAGGCGCGAGAGGGGGCGGGGGAGTTGTTGCTCGAGCAGCAACTTTGAACTTTAATTCTAAGGGCGCGGTCGCGATCCCTGGCGCGCGCGCTCTTTCGGCAGCCATCAGCGGGTGGCTCGTATACTCTTCTAAGTGCTGCGCTCTCAACGCGAAGAGACTGTGCAGAAAGAGCATCTCTCCCTGGAGCGGCCGTATTCTCTTACACCAGCGTTTTGTAGAGAGCTACGTGAGATCGGATCCAAAAAGTTAACTACCAGCCTCACTATGAAAAACATTACAATTTGTTGCTATCCCATTCATTCTTTCGCCCTTGCGATGAAACTCACTTTTGCTTTGGGTGCAAATAGTGGGCACCGGTTGTTCACTAGGCAAGGTCAACGCGATGGCATTTCTCGTAGATTCGCGAATGTTCGAGAAATCGTGTGCAAACTCCGGCGCGAATTCGCGTTCGTTCATTGATAGACTCATTGCCACGTAGGAAACGCGTCCATGGTATATTTATAGACTCGCTCGCACACCTTTTCTTTTTTTCGGAAGAATCAGGAATAAGAATCTTCCAGTGGGGGAAAAAATCACGCCATCTCGCGCTAAAGGGGACCACGAGGCTATGCGAAGCAGCGTTTCGGCATGTCCAGCCCGCGTTTCAGAGGGGGGAGGTTAGAGGGAAAGTGGAGAGGGGGAGTGGAAAGGGAAAGTGGAGAGGAGGAGGGAGAGGGGAGAGGCGAAGTGGATGAGTTGAGAGGGGGAAAGGGGAAAGGAGGTGTGGCGAGAGGGTGTGCGCATGCGCAGTAAGGGTGGTCACGCCGCACACCACCACCACCACCACCGGATTGAACTCCGCCATAAGATGCTTCGCATCTAAAAAACTGGGGAAGTGCGAAGCATGTAGGCAAGGGTGTTTCAGCTCCACTAATATGAAATCTATGGAGGTGCGAAGCATGCAGTGTTTTGAGAGAGATTTCTTTGATGAGGCTATAGTGGTGTCAAGTCTGAACAGGGCATGTAGGGAAGGGTGCTTCCGCCCCACTAACGTCTTCGAAAACTGCGTCGGAATGCAGCTTATCCCAAGGTGCTACTCCTTGTTCTTGTTCACCTTTAACTGTTGCTCACACCCACCGTGGGGTATTGGCCAAGAATTGAATGGTTTTATATTATAGTACTTTAGAAGGGAGGTTACAGAAGCTCCTTCGTCTTCTTCTTCTTTTTCTGCTACTTCTTCTTCTTCCCTACACGCCTCGTTTCAGTTCCCTACGGCTAGGGAAGGGCGTTTCAGCTCCACTAACGTCATGGGCTATTTGGAGGGCTAACTTCATTTTTAGTGGACCTGTGGCGAGTAGTGGGATTCACCCAATTTTTGAGGTGCATACCAGTTTTATGATGTTCCTTGACTACATGACACACCGAGACGGCATTAGACGCCGTCAAGCCGAGCCCCTAAGGTGCTTCGCACCTAAAAATACTTGTTCAAACCTGGTTTTAAGAGCTTCTTTAAGGTCAACAAAGAGGTCAGGTAAAGTCCTTACAACTTTATTATCGACTTGACTTCACCATCCGAAAAGGCGTATAACTCTATAACGTTTATCTGAACGTTATACAGTTGAGTCGATCGGCACACTTGGCACAAACGTGGGAGCCGGCGTCATGTAAACGCTGAGCCAGTACGCGAGAGTGTTGAGAAAATTTCGATGAACCGGCCTGCAAAGAGTGAGTCGACTCGTGCAAAGCGCTTCGCAAGACGCGTCTAAACGTGCATCAGCTCGACTTTCGGCTCGACATGCCGGCGTGGAGTTTCTCACAACCGAGATAACGAGAATAGAAAAGTATGTATCAGTAACCAAAAAGCAAAACGGCTGATGTATCCTGAGTTGCCCGGTGTAGCCGAGCTAATTGCGTCCTCGATGTGTAAACTGAAAACCATTTAAACTGTCTTAACCTCGCCGTTTGCAGTATCGCTCGCAAATTGTTGCGACAGCAAATAAGCGATCAGCACCGTTGGACAACAGCTGTTTTAATCTTATACCATAAAACTCCTCACCGACCAGCTGCGGTAGTCGAGCGGTGGTCTAGTGTCCGCCATGGCCGCATTTCGATGGAGGCAAAATTCTAGAGGCCCATGTGCTTAGATTTAAATGCAGGTTAAGGAACCCCAGGTGGTAGAAATTTCTGGAGCCCTCCACTAAAGCATTCATCGTAAATCATACTGTAGTTTTAGGAAGTAAAATCCCAACAATTATTGCTATAAGCTCTTCACCGGTCGTGTTCTGGGAGGGACCCTCGGGATTTCCTTGAACAATCTTGGTGGCCTCAAGCGCACCCCCTGCTAATGGACGAGTCCGAAAGAAAACGCGCCTCGCAATGGATGCAAAAATACAAATGAAGCAGAGACGCGCTGCTCACAACAGCCTGCCTTTAGTTCCCGGCTTTACGGGGGTAACTGTAGGAAGTAAACCGTTCATGGAGTGCAACATGCCTCGGCCGCCATAATAGTCAAAAGCCTGCATGGCCATAACCTTGCGCACTAAACAATGACGGAACAGGACCGACTTAGTAAAGTATAGGGCTAATTCGGCGATCCCCTTGCATGATTATGGGTGGCAGCACCATCCCGGCCCCCCTGTGCCTATGGTCGCCCTAAGAATAGTCCTGAACGGACGGTGCGTGCCCTGATATTCCCAAGAGGAATTCTGTGAAATAGCCTTTAGTACACAGCGTTTAGGACGCCTACCTTATCTCAGCTTACACTGTAGTACAGTGCCCTAACTTGCGAATTAATGCACTTACACCAGCCCAGCTGACGCATACATTTTTAAGAAACTGTTCCTTGTTCAGATTTACTTTTATATAAGTGATCCGCCTCATAAACGTAAGTTCAATCGCAACAAGTTCATACACGCGAAAGGAGAGCTTATTAAGCTAAACTGAAAAGAAGTCGAATAAGAAGGAAATGGCTCCCTTAAGCCCATCTCCGAGACCCACTATTTCATTGTGGTCGGAAGACAGGAAACGAAAACAGAAATACATTCGTCTGTCCTCTTATTACGTTTCACGTCACGTACTGCGGTTTCGTGACGGCGAGTCACGATCAAATGATGACTTCTCCGACCGTCTTCACGAAAACAGAAAGCAAATCAAAGTAGTAAAAAAAAGCACGAAGCAGCTAGAAGTAACGGTGGGTACCAAATAACGTGTTTGGCAACGTCACTTGCGAGAAACAAAAGAAAGAATGCGAGAAGACCGAGCGAGACCGGACATGTGTCGAGTGCCAAGCAAACATCGCGAAGATGTTCGGCTGGAGACTCAAGAAACGTAGTGAAATTGAAGGCAAAAAGAAAACATCGCGCCGCCCCGCACTCCTTCCAAACGTAGCGTTAATACGCGAACGGTGTTCATCGCAGTAACAGTGCGAAGACGAAAAAAGAAAACAAGAAGAACAAGAGGAAGAAGAAGAAGAAGCGGCAACATCTTCTGGGAATCGCAGGATTTCGGAGGGCATCGGCCGTGACCCGAGTATAAAGTTTGGCGGGAAAAGAGAATCCGTCGAGACGAGGGCGACGCCTCCTACGCCACAAACAAACAAACAAACAAACAAACAAACAAACAAACAAACAAACAAACAAACAAACAAACAAACAAACAAACAAACAAACAAACAAACAAACAAACAAACAAACAAACAAACAAACAAACAAACAAACAAACAATTAAACAAACAAACGAAACAAACAAATAACAACGACGACGAAGACAACAGCAAACACAGGCCGAAACAGGCAGCACACACTCGGCACGTTTCGACGTGCGCTCCGACGGTCGTGGGGCTGAGGAAGACTTCGCTTCTTGCGGCGTATCGTGGAAAGGTATACGCTATTGAATAAGGGAATGACGTGATCGAAAAAAAAAAAACTAGAGCTGTACGACAGACATGCACCACTGAGAGACGACTGTGCCTGGTACGTTTGGTCGAGAGAAAACGCGCGAGGAAGTAAAAAAAAATAACATTTTGTTGGAGAACTGAAACGAAACACGTCGTCTGACCATACGGAAATATTTTCTGGCGCGCACGTACACTCTTAAGCTGGGCAGTGCGGTGGCTTGTTTTCTTTTTTCCTTTCAGAAGCTGACGAAGGGCGAGATCGGGAGAAAATGAAAGTCGCGAAGTCCCGAGACCCAAAAGAAAATTGAATGTCAACGATACAACGATATCTCTACCGTTGTTTCTGGGAAGGAGCATTAGAAGACACGAAAGTAGGGATAGAAAGAAAGAAAGAAAGAAAGAAAGAAAGAAAGAAAGAAAGAAAGAAAGAAAGAAAGAAAGAAAGAAAGAAAGAAAGAAAGAAAGAAAGAAAGAAAGAAAGAAAGAAAGAAAGAAAGAAAGAAAGAAAGAAAGAAAGAAATTCCGCGTAATGGGGGTCGCCGAAAAAGAAAAAGAAAGGTTTGGGGCAGGAAGTGAGGGGAGCTGTGCTCAAAAGCACGTATCGTATTTCGTTTGCTCGAATCGGAAATTGGAACCGCCACCGAGGTATGTTGCACTTGCTCCTGAAACAAGGCTGAAGCACGCGATCGAAGGAGAGGGTAGAGACACGTGTATCGGGCACCTCATCCTCGACGTGCATTACAAATACTCCCTAGACAGTCCACAGGTCTCGCTTTTGATTGGAGGAGTGTGGAGAAGAAAGGAACCGAACCCTATATATATATATATATATAAACAATGAAGTGCTAAGAAAGGACCCGGAAGTAAAAGTTAAAAAAAATCAAGCACGTAGGAAAAATTGTTCTATAAAGGACTGACGTTTCGGCCGCGGGACCGGCCTTCGTCGGAGTGGACAGACATACTCCGACGAAGGCCGGTCCCGCGGCCGAAACGTCAGTCCTTTCTTACGTGCTTGATTATATATATATATATATATATATATATATATATATATATATATATATATATATATATATATATATATATATATATGTATATATATATATATATATATATATATATATATATATATATATATGTATATGTCAGTAGATTGGCGACAACATCGCTCGCGAGTACAAGACTCGCTTCTATTATAAATATCTCGACTTCTCGGGTGCACACGTGTCATTACAGCTACGAACGTTCTGAAGCAACCGCTACGCTATTCGTTCGGTTTTTTTTTCCTTTCCCGTCTCCCTGGTTTAAGGTATCAAACCATAAGTTTGTCTCCCGGTTAAGTCAACTAGCATTGAGTGAACTAACAGGGACAGTGGGGTGAGTTAGTGAACGTGCATCTTGGAAGTGAAGCACGAAAAAAACGAGAACGGAGAGGAACGAAGAAGACGGCGACGCGATATACAAGTAACTGAAGTTTTTAAAAAACACAGAAAGATACGCACATACAGCAAAACTTCTTTGACGAGACAAAAGAGACATACAGCCGTATAAACATTATAATCATGACAAGTTATCCTGTGTTTCTTCAATAAACTTCAGTTGCTAGTAGCGCCTCGTACTGTCTTCTTCGTTCCTCCGCGTTCTCGTTTTTTTCGCGCTTTATTTCAATAAGTCCCTCCATTTCATTCATTTCTCTCTCTCTCTCTCTCAAAACATTATTTGCTTCAGATGCTTCTAGTAGACACATCTGCATCTCTAATACGAAAGCATAATGTATGCTGCAATCTCGTCAAAAAATATCCCGAACACTAGCATCAGCAACGGTGGTATCCCTGTAAAAACGAAGGCGCGCAATATAAACGACACAGCTGAAAACAAGAAAGACGCATCCCAAACAGACAACTCAGCTAAACAACCATGAAAGGGAAGCCATCGCTAATTCATTCCCGTCTATTAGTGAGACTAATCACCGCGGATGTAGATTTTAGCGCTTCCTTTTAGCAGTATAGGCAAGAAGTGAACGCATCGCAAACCGGAAGGGCTTATAAAAAGCTTTTTAGTTCGTACTGAATCTATTAAGCGTTGTATTGCTTTCTGTACATGAACGCATTAAGGCCTCTACGGCCGAGGTCACATGTTTGGGGTTCAAGTACCTTTCGTACAGTGGACGTCGTATTCCTGTATTTTGAACCAAGAGCTCACTTACTAAATGAAATTTCGGTTGCTAATGTTCTCCACTAACAAAGAGTCCGGGAAAGCTGCAAGCCGTAACGGAACACCTAGGTACAGTGGCGTAATATTGTTATCGTGTGTCACTTCATAACGGCTCGTATCGGCTTTAACTATTTCAAGCACACGTACACGATATTTCTTGCTTATTACACTTTTCCACCTTGTAAGCGACGCACAACGACGGCAGCTTTTCTTGTGAGTGAGAACAGATTTAACTGGCGTATTTTCTGAAAAGTGGCTGCCCCAGCATCAACCTGCCTTCGAGCGAAGCGTAGGAATCCGGGGCGAGGTGAAATGCTTTTATTTCTAGTTGAATGCCTCTGCAGAAAAGATTATGACATCATGCGCGATGCTAGCTGTCCCTTCTCTGATACGGAAACAGTATGTGGCAACCGGTAAAATGTAAGTATCTGTCAGAGACACCTCGGTGAAACGAAGGCCACATACGGGATACGGTCGCCATGACAAGGCGGTTCCGGCTGCACAAAGAAACGCCGGCTTGACAAAATACCACTAAGTTTCAATTACAGCGAAGCCGTCTGATATGGTTCGAACAAAAGCCACGGCCTGCCTTGTGCACTCCAAACTTTTCACCTGACCGCGCTTGCCTCACTGACACAAGCTACAATTCCGCGTTTCAGAAACTCAAAACAAACGATTTTCTTTCTATAGGCTGACAGGAGTCAAAACATTACACAATGAAAGCTTTGTTGAACCTCTTTCTGCGCGCTATCATGAAACAAAATAGAAATAGGTGTAAACAATCGCAGCCATAAACGTCTTTTTGTCAGTTTCACCGTTAGCCATTACAACATTCTTTCACCGTTAGCCGTTACAACTTTCTTGTTCGCTTTACTCTTTAGCCGTTATTGCGGAACAGCCGGATAAAGGAAGTGAGCGTTACAGAGGGCCAGGGTTCGAGAACCTTGGAACAAATTGGGACAGTCAGAACAACATGTATACTTTCATCCTAATCCTTTTTACGCTTGCTTTAGTTTATGACTGCGCCGACAGCTGTTTGTGAAGTTAAGTCTTGCTGTGATTTCACCCGATAAACATTGCCCGATTTCACCGCCACCAGGTGCAGCTAGAGTATAAATTTGCTGAAAGCGAGCTTTGAAAAAAAAAAACTTAATAAAAAAGAAGAAGATTTACTCTGACGACTTTAGCATGGTACCATGTTATGTTGCTCGCGTAGTATGCACTATAGCACACGTAGCGCAATGGAGGTTTACGCGCGTGTCTGCAGGTTTAAGCAAATTATCTGATGTTTATTGCATCTCATTATCTCTTAATATTACATACCTACACAGGGTGTGCTGTGTTTATGAAGTTACGACAGCTATACTAAGGCTTTTATAGTTCTGCCGTCGTCGTGTGGTTCGGAATAGATGTGGTTTTTCAGGCGAAGCTTGTTATCAGTTATGAGTTACAGATTTCGGTTACAGATTTATCACTTACAGATTTATCACTTATGAGTTACAAAAACCCAGCGTTGGCAAGCGCATAGAAATGCGACCCTCGATGGTGCGCCGGTGACATCGTTTTTATATCCTCCGTTTTTCATAAATTTATGATCTCTCGATCGTGGGCTTCTCGGCGATTAGCCGTTTCTGATACGGCGATCTGATCTTGTTATCGAGATCACTTGCCATTTCATGCCGCCACATTTCATTGTTGCCTGGATATGAAGGCATGACCGTCGTTGTTGTTTTTAGCAACTAAAATGTTGCGCTGCTAAGCACATGAATGAAGGTCGAATTCCCGGCATGGAGGAAGGAGAAAGGTAGGAAGGAGCATTGTGCAACGCGAAAGAAAGAAAGAAAGAAAGAAAGAAAGAAAGAAAGAAAGAAAGAAAGAAAGAAAGAAAAACGAATGAAAGGAAGAAAGAAAGAAAAAGAAAGAAAGAAGGAAAGAAAGGAAGAAAGAAAGAAAGCCTTGAATATGGCGGCTTCTGAATCTGTGAGACTTGATACAGCAAGGTACTCAAGGATGCAGACAAACCTAACACGCAAAAACTAAATTCTAGATGACGCTTAAATAAATAAAAAAATATGCTGGCAGTTTTCCGCGGTATTCTATAAGCTCTGGCTCACTCAAAATGCATCTTTCATGGAGGCAATGTAAACATCCTCCATCAGGCAACCAGGCATGTTCACTAATGAGTTTCATAAACGCACAACGCGAAATCTTACATCGAACCAAAAACGAAACAAAATCCGCTCATGCCAGAAACTTTTTCCAACCCACTCATGTGAGCGAGGAACGATTAGAATTCTCTCGCGCAAATTACCCTCTATGCCTACGGCCGCGTTGGCCCACAAGGTCGACAGCGCCAAGAAACACTCTAGCCGCTCTTACGATGTGAGTTAAGGTGAGATTCGGGAACACTTAAAGACAAGAAGAAGAGATCGACACGCTTGGTATCACGCGAGAACCCAATCGGTCCACCATATTTTATACAGCCATGAGGTTGCTAGCAAAGAGAGGTCGTTCGTCTTTCTGTCCTGTCACGCTTCGGAGTTCGTAAGAAAAAAAAAAGAAGAGAAATCTAAAGCAAACGCGAAGGAAAATAATTTGTCGAACGTTCAAGTGTTCCCGTAAGTACAAACGGCACAAGTGCAAGAGCACTGCTATCCCATGAAGCAGCTAAGCAAACCAAGAGGCTTGCTCTGACAAAGCTCAAAGCTTCTTATTGTGCTGAACACGTAGACGTTGTTGCTATCCAGCGAGGAAAGGAAAATATATATAAAATGAAGTTGCCCCCCCCCCCCCCCCATTTCGATGCAGCAATCCACACCTATCGCTGCAACGTTCCTACGCTTCTGGTCGCGAAGGATGCAGCTGATTCCGCAAAGCGTGAGAAAATCTCGGGCCATAGCAGACAGGCACGATGGCGTGACCATGATCGCTTCGCCACCTCCGGTTCACCTTGTTCGTAGGCCGGAATAAAGAAAACAAAAGAGAGAGCAAACGAAACCTCGAGGCTCGCACCGGAGGTGCTGCCTCAGTGTTCCAGCACGCTGACCCCCTGGAGCTACGGCATCGAAAAGAAACTCCAGAAGGCAAGGCGAAGCGGCGGAAATCACGGCGCTCGAACACCGAGAGGCGAGAACAAAAGGATAGCTGTGAGCACGAGGAGCAGGAAACAAAAAAGAAAAAAAAGAAGGGCATTCTTTCAGCCGGCGTACACCGTACAGTCTTCGCGCTCCAGAACAACAGGGAAACCCCGGAGGGCATAGCACTGAATCAGTAACATCACCAGTAACGGAAGCACCACCGGCACTGACAAAAGAAAAAGAGAGCGTGGCAGTGGTGGCCAAAGCGTGTGCAGCAGAACAGGAGGATCGTAAGTAAAGAGAAATGGAATGTGCTTCGCAGTTATAGGAGAGAGAGAGAGAGAAGGAATGTAGGAAAGGCAGGGAGGTTAACTAGACAATGCGTCCAGTTTGCTACCCTACACATGGGGAGGGGGAATAGGGGAGTAAAAGAGAGAGAGAGAAGGATAGACACATGTCACATCACACACACAGTGCCGAGTTTCACAGGCGGTCGCTCAATAGGGTTCTTTTCAAGTACCGCAGTAGGGCTCGTGTGGCTTTCTGGGCTGATATGCTGCGCGACCAGGCTCCTAAGATCTTTGCTTCATTAAAGGGACGGTCATCCAGTCTATCCAAGGCACACTGGAGAGTCCGGCGATCTTCATCAAATTGGGCGCAGTGGCACAAGAGATGCTCAGTAGTCTCTATACAATTGCAGCTTTCGCACATGGATGAATCGGCCATGCCAATGCGATGGCTGAATGAGTTAGTAAACGCTACACCGATCCACAACCGGCACAGCATTGTAGCGTCACGTCGAGAAATCTTGGATGGCAGTTGTAGCTGGAGTAATGATTCAAGGTTCTTAGGGCGAGGATTGGAGTTAAGCGGAGAATTCCAGTGCGCAAGCGTGGTATTATGCGCGATGCGACGAAGTTCTCTAGCTGCATCTACTCTCGACAAGGGTATGAACAGTGTGGGCGCTCCATCGTGGGCACATCGGGCAGCGTCGTCAGCGAGGTGGTTACCACTGATGCCACAGTGACCCGGCAGCCATTGTAAAACAATGTCGTGTCCTTGATTAGCGGCGCGATGACAAATTGCATTGATATCAGACACCAACTGGTGGTAGTTTCCACATCGTAGACTTCGCACGCATTGAAGGGCTGCCTTGGAGTCGCAGAATATGGCCCATCTACTAGGGGATTCTTGCATAACAAACTCCATAGCGGCTCGAAGAGCGGCGAGCTCGGAGCCCGTAGATGTCGTGACGTGTGATGTCTTGAACTTGACGGTGATTGATCGAGATGGTATCACAAATGCACCTGTCGAACTTCCCGAGACCGAACCGTCTGTGTAAATATGTATTCGGTTAGCATACGACAAATGCAAAAGGTCCAGTGAGATCTGCTTGAGGGCTGCAGATGACAGGCTTGCCTTTTTAGATATCCCCGGCACTTCAAGGTGCACAGTGGGCCGTTTCATGCACCACTCCGGAGATAGTGGTATTGTTGCGGGCGAGAATCTCCACGAGATGGAATGCTGGTTAGCCGCAACCACCTTGGAAAACGCTGCCTTTGGTCTTTCTAGTGGCAAGCTAGCGAGGTGGTGGTCAGGCACTCTGGATACGTAGCGGATATGTGCCCGGAGTGTGTCGACAGTTATATATGTTGTGATCGGGTGGTCTTTAGCAATAGCAATCGTTGCTACTGTGTTAGCACACCGAGGTAGCCCCAAGCATGTGCGCAGTACTTGGCCTTGAATGCTTTGCAGGACCCGGGTGTTAGTTTTTCCGGCGTTGGAAAGCACGGGGGTGCTATAGCGCAAATATCCCAAGAAGAGCGCTCTGTACAGCTGAAGCATAGATGACACTGATGTGCCCCACGTTTTCCCAGCGAGAAATCTCATTACGTGTGTGATAGAGGTGAGCCTCTTCTTCAAGTGCGAGATGTGAGCACTCCACGAAAGATCTCTGTCGATAATGACGCCCAAGAATCGGTGACGTCTCGTATACGAAAGCCTCACGTTGTCGATGGAAACGGGATACCAGATCATGGGCTTGCGGGTAAAAGGGACTAAGGCGCACTTCTCGGTGGAAATTCGATGTACCTCCATGCAGTTATAGGAGAGTGGCGACGGTGGCTGCCGTGGTCTGGATGGAAAGTAAAAGTGAAAGAAACTGAAAGGAAAGAAAACGAAGCGGTGAAGAGAAAGAAGAGAGCCAGCGGCGGCGGCGCTGTTTTTGTCCGGGGTCATTCCGGCCGTGGGCGTGCTTTTCGAGACGGTATACGGGGGACACGAATCGCTCGCTCGCTATTCCCACAAGCCAAGCGGCACGTGAGGCAGGAGCTTATACCTGCTTCTCTTTTTCAACGCGAATGACCCGTGCACGGTTTACGACTCTGGATCTAAAGCGTTGTATGTTTGTTTTTGTTGTGTCTTTTATTGCGATAGCAATTATATGGACAGTCTCGGCTGGAAAATGTCCGTCCCCGTCGCCGTCATTCACCGTATATGTATAAGTAAGTATATATATATAGAATTTTTTCTGTTCAAGGTGCGCATAGGAGTAAGGCATTCGCGTCTCAAGTGTGGTGAACTGCGAAAGAAGCTGCCAGCGTGTTCTTCCTTCGGATGACAGCGCTGGAAGGTCAACGAATGCAATGGTTAGAGCTCTGAATGTCGTAGAATCGCCCGTTTCTGTTGAGAAAAAATCACAGCATATCCACGGGGTGAATGATGATGAGTGGGGCGAAGCTCCGGAGGGAATCATCGGTAAACCGTGAAACTCTTCCGTGAAATTCGCCCAGTGCATCATATAAAGTGTGTGAAACACCGTGTATATATTAAACATCAAACTTTTATTGTACTGTTGGTTTACGTGGTCCCTTCATTATCACCGTTTTGTGATCGGTGAAATGCAGGGAAAGTGTCCGTTCCCGAGCGAAAGAGAAAGCGCGCCAAGAGCGACCGCGTTCCCCGCTCGCCCTGTGAGAACTAACGGCAGTGCTAGAGGGAAGACACGACGCGCGTAGCGTTCCTCTTTGCGTTCGACGACGCAATGTCGGTGTGTTTAGAAAAATTTATTATCACAGACGGTTAACCATGGTTAACATCAATAACAATTCAACGTAACATTTGCCTGCTAGACATACGTTTACGAGAATGACAAAACAACCTTCAGTTACATGGAAACAAAACACGAAATGACGGAGGCATGCCCAACAAAAGCATCGCCTCATGGTCCCATTTAGCCAAACATCTTGCTCAAGGTGTGCTTTGCGTTTTTCGTAGAAATAATTTCTTTATCATGTACATTAAGACGAAAATTTGAAAGCTCACTAGAGTATATCGCCCGCAAAGTATGTCTTTTAGTGTGATTAAATCAAGGAACATTACGATGTCTTGTAAATTATGATATCTAGTGAATTGCTCGTCTAGTCAGCAATTCATTAAACTAGAGCTGGCTACATACTACTACTACAGAGGAGGGAACGACCCACACCCTAAGGAGCTTCGTTCCTAAAGCAAAATCGTACGTCGCAGGCATCGTCCATTCCTCGCGTATCGTTAGACTCGAGAGACATTTGCGAGAAATATCGATACCAGGAGGAAAGCTGTAACTGCACAGACACGTTCGAATGTTCCGATTTGAACGGGGCCGGCGTTTATACCTCGAGCAGTTTTGGTACTCAACCCGCCCGGTTTATGGACTTGTAATAAAGCCAATCTTTTTCGTTCACAACGCTCTCATCGCGCTATTTTATTTCTAAGATCTTCGACTGTCGCTGTTCACAAGCCGTCTCGTTTATCTACATTACGTAGGCAAATATCGCAACTTCCGAGAAGCTGTAAAACGGTGCGTCGATTAGATGCTTCGTAAACGGAGGCATAGCGTGCCGCTGACGATACGACAAGTTACGCGAGCGAAATAGCGCCCACTTAGAAAGAAACGGAGCAAGCGAGGCGACACAAGCGCTATGTGTCGTCTCGCTAACTCCTCCCCTGAGTGTGCGATAGTCCTTTTTATGTACCAACAAGCCCGCACTACTCTTCCTAGCAATTTACGCCTTTTTTTTACTGCTTTTCACGAGTCATCTTCAAAGAAACTTTTGCCGAAAACATCGCTGAAATTTTTGTTCTGAACGTGTCTATGAATGAAAGAAAGAAGGTTGGTGTGGAGGAGAGTACGGAAGGTGTGTGACGGAGGAGTCTTTTCGGAGAAGCACGAAAATTCTGTGGAAGTTCGCAAGGTATGCCATTTCAGATACGCTGCCGCGTCGTCACGAAGCAGCGTGCCGGATGTTTCATCGTATACATACGAGGCATTAGAGATTCAAGAAACCTTGAAGAGCAGAGGCAAAAAAATGAACTAACACGGTTGCCTTTCCTTTCGACGTCAAGGAGCCATGGCGCCCTTCCCATTTCAAGTTCGCTCGCTTTGGTTGGTTTAACTCATATCGACTGAATGCGGAAGTAGGTAGATTGGAATTCCAAACTATGCAGTCAAACTCTCAGTTTCTTTTCAGGTGCAACTTTAAAAAACAGAAAAAGCGAGCGAAAACGACGTCCCTCGGAGTTTCCGGAGCTCCGCTCTCAGGTGTACCTCATTAAAGTTGCAGAGTAGTCATAAGCCTGCATTCGATGTCTCACCCATCGTCTTTTTTTTTGACGAGTTTTATTTAACCAGAAGTAAATTTTGTGTATTTAACTCCGTGCTGTACTCTACTACTCATAAATGAAAATAAGGGCGATGTCAAACCAAGTGAGGACTCATACAAAAAGTAAATAAGATAAATATAGACCACCCAGCTTAGAGTTTTTCTGCATGACTGAAAAATACGCGCCCATATACAAAACACAACGACGCCGTCTTCGTTCTTGTGTATGCTGGCTTAATTAAGCAAGAGTGATCGGGCGCTGCGTCCTGCCCGTTTCTTTGCCGAGTACTTCGTTCTTTTTTTTTTTGCGAGAATTAGATACGTCTCAGGTTAGTATTATGTTCTTCAGTAACACTTTCCTTTTTTTATTGAAATAGAAAATAAATGAAAGAGTTGTTGTCACCATTGCTTGGTGACGGCTACCCCTTTCCACATAGTTGTTAGGACAAAAAATAAGAAACGAAAATAATAATAATAATAATAATAATAATATATATATATATATATATATATATATATAATATACAGTCCTACAAGTTCAATAACTCAGTAGCCATCGCAAATATTAGTGTCCTCAAAAAGACGCTGAAGAACTTTCATTGCTTTGCGGTGTATCCTAGTCGGCCATAGGCCTAGTATTTTCGCTAACGAAAACGTTCGCTCCGAGTCCAGCGTGTGAAGTTCCTGTTGGAGTCACTGTCTATGTGTGTCATGCTTGGGACAATCGAGCAACAGATGATGCACATCCTCGTCGTCGCGGCCGCACGAACATGTTGACGATGATGCACGATGAATCCGAAATAAGAAGGGCTTTGTGTAAGCGGTTCCGAGTCTTAGGCGATGAACGAGTGTGTCGATACGTCGTGGTCTTCCTTCTTATGTTGAGCCATGTGAGCCATTATGCAACCCGACTCACGATATCTTTTTTGTATTTCTTGTTATCTTACAGGGACGACTCGTTCCAGTTTCAGTGCATCTTTTAAAGTAAATATATAAATTATTAAATAAATATAAAAACGCCGGGCCTGTATACGTAGCGCGCACATCGCAGTCACAGCGTAAGCAGGCTGAGCGGTCTTCACAGAGGCCGTTGTGAACTCTCTTAGGGCGCCTACTGCGAGTATATTTCTGAGGTACCCACAACGCAATAAATACGCACGTTTTGCGAAGTAGCGACGCACCCACTTCGCGTTTCTAAGGCAATATGCGCCCTTACCTATCTGTACACTTTCGTATCTGTATATGTCGTTGCTCTAGTGGATGATGAGAGGAGGATGAAGAACTGTGGCCGAGCCCTTTGTAATGGGTGAGAAGCTTTAAACTGCCCACTCGTTATGCAATTCGCATTGTGTGAGGTCTGGCGCAATTCTACACTTCTGCCACGCAGTAATACAGTAACGCGTTTCCTCATCACACGCGACGCTTGTAGGTTTTTTTTTTTTTCTCAGTTTCGAGCACTGGCGTGGCTCTGTGTTAGAATACTTGCTGGCCACGCAGAGAGCCTGGGTTTGAGTTCACCTCTAAACCGGGTGGCTTTTTTGTGTTATTTTTTTCCTCAATGTGCACGGTAGCTGCGGCGGACTTCGGCAGCGGCGGTGAACAACTACCCCACCAAAATCGGCTGTTGTTGTGAGCTCATAACAGCTTACGCTCTAAAATTAGGTGCAGGCGCCCACTTGAAGGTGCCGCTGCTACATATATCACCGCCTATTTGTATACCTCTGAAATAGCAATAGACGTATAAGTAGGTCCGAAAAATATCTGGCACATGACCACTCTGGGCGATTGACCGAAAGTCTGGTATTTTTAAACGAAGCATAAGTTACCATTCCTCACTTAAGAAGGAAGAAACTCATAGAAGCCAAACAAAAGTTAAAGCTCTACAAAGACGTTGATCCACCAAGTAAAATTTTGCTCAAAGTGCGGTCTAAGCAGTTACTCGCTCACGGCTTCGCAAGAAATCGATTCCCACAATGCGTGGGATCTGCCGGAATCTTTTTTTTTTCTTTTTTTTTTCGCTCCTCTCTAGTACATGTAAACGAACCTGCCGACAGATCCTAATTTGGCGATATATTCCTCTCCGAATACGATTTTGCATCCGACGCCCCGCCGACGCGTCGCGCCTTCGAGATTTCAAAATGCCCTGAAAACGTGTGAAACAGGCGAACGAACTTTCGTTGTTTTTCTTTTCCTCAGTTTTTTTTTTCTCAAGCACTCTTCTGTTCATTCGGCGTACATTCCGGTAAACTGGGAATATTGAACCCTTTCTACAGAAGTTTGAAACAAAAGACGAGAGAAAAGAAAAGGATTCCGAGATGGCGCGAAAGTTGTAACAAAAGTCGCTCGCTGCGCCAACAGTGAGACAGAGTGAAAACTATCCATTTGTTCTCTCTCTCTTTTTTTTTTTGCTTAGCTATGTATACCATCCCGCACAGCCAAAAAAAAAAAAGAATGATTGCGGCCCATCGCAATTACAGGCAGCTTGGAACTCGGAGGCGATCTCTTCTCCCACACGACGTGCCTTCCACGTCTGAAAAGCGTTGAATCCCCTATGCGTGTCGAGGAAATGCATCGCAACGAATTAGGTCCACAGAGTGGGCGCGACAGAAGACGACGCGAGAGAGAGAGAGAGAGAGAGAGAGAGAGAGAGAGAGAGAGAGAAGGGAAAGAAGGTTTTGTAATATGCTTGGAGGCAACGAACTTCGCGACGGAATGCAAACGCTCTACGGCAAGCTCGAGCGACGTGTATACGCAAGACGACGCGCGAACTCTTTTCGTACGTAAACCAAACGCAAACACGCGCAAAAAGATGAGCTCGCCCGTGAAATGGAAGTCACCATTAAATTTTCACGCGAGGCTTGATTCGAAGTCGCCTCGAACCAAGACGCGTTTAGGGATTCCAGGAGACAGCAGCATCAGTGTACAGTCCTGGTCTGCGCGCCTCGAACTTTGGGATATTAGAGCGCCCTGCATTCGAGAGAATGCGCGCAGTGTATACGGTATAAACGGCTAGAACACTCCTCGACTTGGCGGGAGCACTTTGTTTTCGAAGGCGCGCAGTATACTATCGTGGAATGGAGCGAAACCGAATGAGTCGATTGCAGGCGGAGATTACACTGAGTGTTACAATGGACAATCACTATGGATTCTCCAACTCTTTTGTTTTCTCATTCAAGTTTTTTTTTTCCCCGCCTCCGCAAGATAGGTTTCCGCTAGTCGGGCGCGAAATTACTCCGATCGTAAAGTTCTGGCCCGATGCAATCTCAAAAGTCCTTCTCCCTTCGTTCGCTGTTTCTTCTTGTTCTTCAGTGAACTTTATCTCCCGGTTCTGAGTTCTCCCAGCTTCGTTTTAATTCGTCCGTAGTGTGGTCTGAATACAGCAATAAGAGCAGTGGAGAGTGGTGCGCCAATGCGATCTGAATTTGTTATTCGTTCGCTATTTCTGAAATTCGTAGCGAACGCCGGAACAAAACGATGCCTCTGAGTCTCCGATGCCCTGAAACTGAAGCACCAAGTGTTGTAATTGTTGTTTATGTGCTGCATTTCGTAAATGCGCAACTTGTCTGTCCTCTATCCCAATTAAGTTCTACCCGCCGCCATGTACTAGTGATTATGGTGCTCTACTACTGACCCGAAGGTCACGAGACCGAATCCCGGCCGCGAGGGCCGCGTTTCGATGGAAACGAATTGCTAGATTTAGATTTAGGTGCACGTTAAAGAACGACATGGGGTCCAAATTTCCGAAGCCCTCCATTACGGTTTCCCTCATAACCATATCGTAGTTTTGGGACGTAAAACCGCGACAATGATTATCTATTCGATGTAAGTTCATGTCGGCACGTCAACAGTTGCGGTAGACGAGTTGCAGCCCTAACTGTGAATGTTGTGTGCAGTCTAGCGTCTGCTAACACGATTTCATCTAGTCCCCTGAGCGATGCTGTCGTGGCTTTTTTTAGAACCCATTATTTGTGCTTGAACTACGCTCTTGCGGGATGCTTCTGACGCGCAGCACCGGTTGGTTGGTTGGTTGCAAAACTTTACTGAGGTCCTGCAAGGCGCACGTTGTCAGCACTGGGCCTAACAATGAAGAAAATGAAAGGAAGAAGCGGGAGGGTGTTGCAGACGCATTTAGCCTTGCAAGATATGAAGTTGCCCCGCCCGATCGCTTCGTTTCATAAAATATGAAAAACATGTGCATGTGCATCATAAAATATGAAAAGCATGTGCAGAAGAACATGCGCAAACAAGACAGAGCAACAGTTGCTAAAAATCCTACAGGAAGAAATTTCTTTCAACTACCAAGTTTGTCCCCCTATGTTAGATATAGTACTGATTATTATAATGACCACCTCAAATGAACCGCCTACTTCCGCCGTTTACATCATATTTTTTATGCCTTACGCTGGCTCTCCGATGTAGTTTTTAGATGATGTTCTTATTCAAATAAAAAGCATGTGCTCTAAGCGCTCGTGTAAAGGTCGCGCAATGTCCGCTGCCGGAGGCTTTGTTTCTTTAATGACCGCCATCTCCAGCGATCCCGAACTATTTCGGAACGTCAAATCCAGCGCTCTCTTGTTGCTAAGAGGAGCCACATACTGCGGAGCGCTGACCAAACCGGAATCCGTTTCTTTTCTGTTTTGCGTGAACGCCAAAAAAAAAAGTATTGAGTTGAACGCATAGCAAGAGCGCCAGCAACAACAAAAAATCTACACAGCTAAATCTTCGCTTGCTAAGAAATAAAGAAATATCAAGCGTTGCCGTTCCTTCAAAATGACGTGTGCTGCGTTTGCTTTTCCACAAAAGGGACACTGAACACGCTCAACCAGGAGGAACACAGTTCTGTGCGAGAAATATATGGAAAACTAGCTCCTTCGTGACTATAAGGACTCGCTTAGTTTGCGCGCACTAGTATGTACGCATGCGTACAACCATAATGCACAAAGGTGTTCATGCGCACAAATAAAATAAACTGGCACTATTTAGTTTCCACAACATAGCGTCGCAATAGACAGGGAGGTGAGACGCGGCTTGCGATTTGAAATTGGAAGGGGATCGTGGAGCCGCTGGTGGTTGGGAGTGGAGTAAGCGAGGGAGAGTTTACTAGAATAAATTTGTGTGTCCATCCAAAACAGTGGAATCGCATTGCTTATAGCCATTCATTTTTTGCGAGAAAAAAAGAAAGTCGAAAAGCGTGGTTTCCTCCCTGCACCTCTACATCGCTTCCACAGTGTCTCCTTCTCTCAACTTCTTTTTTTTGTATTCAAGTTTTCCTATCCGAGTTTCTCAAACTTTATCACGTTTCGCTTTTTTTTTCGTCGCACGAATGCGCGCATTCAAGAAAGGCTAGGCTGTGGTCGACCGGCAACTGAAAAAAAAAAAAAATAGGTACAGGCAACTTGACGTCGCACGACATTTTCCCGTACAAGCATAACGCAGTCTGAAAGCGTGCTTGAGCTGCGTGAAACGACCTTACCAAGTGAAACGGGTAGGGTCAGCTCAGTGCTCCGACTTTCCTTGAAACGCGCTTTACGAACAGTGATAGACCATTTTATCTGTGCCTTTAAGCGCCTCTAAAAATGAGCGCAAATTCGAAGAACGTACGCCTTATTCTCTCCTGGCGTTTCCCGTCTTTTCGGCACAATTCGTGACGCCAGCAATCTGTTCACGTGACGTCATGAGGAAATAAGCTCTCGATTGGTCCACATACGAGGGACATCAGTTGTGAATCGTCGCCTTCCCTGATTTGCCATGCAGTCGCACGTCCGGTCTGCCCTGTCTCGCATGACTATCGGGCGCGATCAACTGATTTCACTTCGTTGTACGCGTTTTCGACTGCGCAAGCGGAGAAAACAGCGTGTAGCCGAATAGCACGAAGTTCTGGTCAGCTCAACGCTTAGTGATGACGTTTTCCACGTGTTTTAATAAGAAATAATGGGGCGAGGAGGACATCGCACCTATAGGAAGGACATTGAAGGCGATCCTCTGTGTTCTTTGAATTTGAAGTGGTTTATAGGTGCTTTTAATAAGCAATGATGACCTAAAACAATCGATTGTAAACTTATGTTTGCTGCAAAGCGTACCCCACGCCAAGCTTGCCGTACTGTTCTAACCAGTTCTGGGGAAAAGCGATACTTCAATTGAGACGTACTGATGCATCGTCACCGAGGAGAAAGAAATACTGAATGCCTCGCGGGCTTCTAATGTCACACATAAACTAATCTTCATCAAAACAATAAGAAGCAAGAGCAGTCACGAGACAAATGCACATGCATAAAATATCGCGTTGCTGAGGGATTCGGTTGCCGACATCGTACCATTAAGTCGTTACGCGCTGGTGTTACTTACAATGGTTCCTGTCGAGTCATGCTAGTGCGGGCGCCGGCGGGATTGCCCCGCTTCTGTAAGTAAATGGTTCTCAAAGATTAATGATCGCCAACGTTGACGAAATACGCGGTGGTCACTGGCCGCGACTGCTGGTTGCGGACTGTGTAAGTCAACGTCGAAACTTCGTAACGCACGCATAACGGCAGTCTTTTTATACGCACTAACGAATTGTACGTCGTCTCGGCGTAAACGAAATACATTTCACAGGACGCATCTCGCAGTACGCGCCTTTCCCCTTTGATAGGCAAATCTTGCTTTCTCGATCCTGTGTAAGAGTCTATAGGGGAATGCGCTCAGCAAGGCAAGAGGGGCGACGTGCAGCCACCGTGCAGAAAACGCAGCATCGTTCCGCGACAATTGACGTTGTGCAGGCTGCCCCAAAGTATTTTCGCCACACTGTTCTCGCTAACTCGTACAGGGGAAGCTAAATACACTATGGAAATGAAAAAGTGGCCCGTCAAGTTATATTGCAGCTTTCTTAGGAAGTTATGTCCGTCGTAAAAAGACATAACAGTGAATAACGCCAGTAGTAGCCGGAAGGGTGCGTGGAATTCAAAATAGCTAAAGAGGCACAAACGATGCGTCAGATAGCTGAAATTTAAGAAAGCTGAAAAGAAGCGAGAGACCGAAACATGGCGCAGGAAAAATACAAAAGAATCGGATCTGGACGGCGTTCTCGGGCAGCGTGGTGCAACTGCGACCTCTATATTTTCACACGAGAACTCGCGGCAATTGGGAGAGCGGGACGAGAGATATTCAATAGCGTGGCTCGCTCGGAATGATTCATGGCAAGCCGCCGAGAAAATTACGGTAATTCATCTCTGCGACCTCATGTCTTCTGCCCAGACGAGGCCTCGCGCTTCGTCCCTCTTTTTCCCGTTCTCTTCTCTCTTCCTCCCCCATCATCGTCTTCGTCGTCTTACAGGGGCAGTGTCCCTTATGGTCGCCTACAACGCTGGTAGAATGCCGAACTTACAATCATCTCTCGCCTCCCGTTTTCCTCTTTTCCATCCCTGTTCCACGGTTTTCCCACGTAGCATCTGCCCTTTCCTGCGCGATTCGTCCCCTTTATGGACATTGCCCCTACGTCTACTCAGGGCGATCCCATTGCCAAGCTCGTTCCCATTCTTAAGACGCTCTCTTGTTGCTTACGTCATTTCTCGTTTCCTTCAGCGGCATTTGTACGTTCCTTATTTTCACGTATGGCTTGCTCCTTTTAAATTCACATCCCTCATTTCGACAAATTTTCCTGGACGTTCTAACTACTATACTTACGGACATGAAGACTTGACCTATCCTGCCTCGAAATCGCGTCTCTATATTTCTCTCTACACTTCGTTTAATTGTTTTCTCTTGCCGAATCTCGATTTTGGTCGGAGTAACCACCTTTGTCGTTGCTGGTCCACGCTGTCACATGGCTCCGGCCTTCTACTGCCACTTTCTCTCTACATGTCGCGTCAATTGCCTTCTCTCATTTGGCGGCACAAACATTTTTCTCATTGACAACAGCTTCACATGTTGATTATTTCTTTTTTTCTCTCTTCTTATCGGTGAATGCCAAAGACGAGATCTCTGCATCTCCTTCACCGGAACTTATCATGACTGTACTGTGACCAAGTGATGGTCTAAACTGCATTGTGTACTACGTAAAGGCAGGCACGAACGCGCGTACACAAATAGAAGGACTAATCCTGAGAATAACAACAGAACTTATGACAGGATTAGTCGTTCTATTTGTGTACGCGTTTACGTGCCTGCCTTTACGTTGTACACCATACAGTTCAGTCCCATCACTTGGTCACAGTTCAGTCATGATAAGCTCCGGTGAAGGCGATGCAGAGATCTCGTCTTTGGCATTCACCGATAAGAGAGTCATAAGTTCTGTTGTTATTCTCGCCCCGCCACGGTGGTCTAGTGGTTATGGCGCTCGACTGCTGACCCGAAGGTCGCGGGATCGAATCCCGGCTGCGGCGGCTGCATTTCCGATGGAGGCGAAAATGTTTGAGGCCTGTGTACTTAGATTTAGGTGCACGTTAAAGAACCCCAGGTCGTGGACATTTCCGGAGCCCTCCACCACGGCGTCCCTCGTAATCATATCGTAATTTTGGGACGTTAAATCCCAGATATTACTGTTATTATTCTTGTTCTTATTCTCAATCTATACGTGCGCCCATGTTTGCACGCAGGACTTTCCTTCGTGTGATATTATCGCAGTGTGACATCTGGGGATGGCGATAGATAATGGTGCTGGAAAATGAACGAATCAATCAATCAAATAATTAAGTAATAAGCATTCTAAATGATAGACTACTTTGCATGCCCGTGCATAGGATCTCAGAAAGAACCTGCTAGACCTAAATTTCAGATACCATCGGGCAAGGATAAAGTAACTGGTTGTGTAGCAATGTTCCAATCCAAAATGATAGCAACTTCTATAGACCTGCGGACCAACGCCACCGAGTCCGTGCTGATTTCTGTGGACATTAGGTGGCAATTTCGCCTTGCCAACAAGGAAATTACGTATGCATATTAATTAAAACTGACTGTTTCTGTTGGACCGGTCGCGAATATGATTACATTCAAGGTTTCCCAGTAACAGTTCTGATTACGCTGCTCCTCAGTAAAATAAAAATAAGAACTGAAGTAACAGAGACACGCAAGTTGTGGTGGCGGGAAATGCGAGTACAATCACCTCATTCGGTCACTCGACTACACCGTTTTCGATTAAATACCCCGCATCTTGGTAATTCTACTCGCCCACAGCTGCATTAATTCGCTTCGGGGTGCTCACTGGAACTCCTTAAATGCCTTTTACTGCCTGTGCACTTATGTAGTCATTGTGAAATTGTAATTATTGCGTAACTATGCATCACGCCGCCAAAGGAGCAAACGTAGCGGTCATAAGAGAGATCAACCCTTAATATTTTTAGATGGAAACACGATAAAGCTAAACCTTTTGTTTTTTATTTGAGTCGTGTCATGCGGGACACCAGTTCAATGGAGCTGAACTTTGTGCTAGGTAATATGTAAGGTAAGCAACAGCGTGAACGCCCATGCGCAGGATGCTTTAATAGTATTCCGAAGGCCGCACGGAAACGTCCAGGTGAACTTAAAGGAATAGTATTTAACAGGTATCACTGGCGTTCATGCGCTCACAGGGTCGCCGGGAGCCTCCAGTGATTCGGCAGTACTTAATACTTAATTAACATACGTCATACCAGCTTGAGGCGTGAGCTTTTCTATTATGGACAACCTTAAAACGTATAAGTTTCGAAGCGCTCACGGTAAGAATGCAAGTGGCGCACGCGGTGCGGCACACTTTCCAATCACGGAAATAAAGATCTAAGGAACAGAAAAAATGTACCAGAAGACACAGTTCAATGATGTCTAATTAGGCCTCACATGTTGCTTTCTCGCCATGTCGAAAAAAAAAAAAACGTGTAGGCCTACATACTGCAACGATCGAATAAATATGTTTGTGCAGAAGCCTTAGCCAACCAAGTATTGCGTCAATCTTTTCAACGCTACAAAAATATCTCGTTCGTTCAATGTTGTGTATCCGTCGTGTCTTCAATGCGGTGGAATTTCAGAGCACTTACTGAAAAATGGCGCGAAAAAAAGGAAGTTTAAAATGTTGAGCGTGTCAAGAAGAAGCTAGATATAAAGTTGAAGCGCGTCATCACTCTTCACTTATTCAACCGTGCCCTGAATACACAGCAGACATACACTCTTTCAGTAGCCTGCAGTTTTTCCAACGAGCACTGCACTTTAAACGTATGCAAGAAGCAAAACACGAACAAGGTGATCGCCGCGAACCCGTAGCTGAGTTTGTCTACGAGGGAACTCGTACATCATCCTCGACCAACACTGCCTTCGCAACCGAGACAGCCTTTTTCGCCAACTTCAAATACATGGCGTATGCATGAGTATATATGGACCCGTAAGTGACGTTAGCTGAGGGAGCGGAGGGGAAGGGTGGGAGGTTGAAAGCCGGAGCCGCGCGCCCTAACGCATTCGTTGCACCGAGAAGCTCGCTCCATCGCCCGTAAGACGCCTCTCTCGCGCATGCGGTTGAGGGCTTCGTGTTGTGGAATCCTTAAGCTCGCCTTTTTACGAGAGCTTCTATACGAGCTCTATATGTTGCAGTTGGTGAGTTTTCTCCGCACTGCAGGAAAGCAACCTTTCACGGCGTCGCTCTGTAGGGATAACATCTATAAACATTCACGCTGTTCCCACAAATTTCTTTGTTGTAATCGGAGAAAACACGCCCGCCAAGACACGGGAATCCTGGGACCGCTCGCGTGAGCTTTGGTTGCAAAAAATGAGACAGAAATGACGTTTTCCGGCGGTGGCGCTGCGTAGGATTCCTGAGGAGAATTCTGTTCATCGCCGTGCTGGTGAAAAGCAGTGGAGCTTACTGAGCTCGCGGCTGTATGCTGATCAAGACAAGGCGGATTCGACGAGAAGTGGCTCACTCGAAGAGAAATCAGCTGCAGATACATGAATGGACAACGATCGACTTCCAGAAAGCTTTTCTCCTCAGCGTTCCGACAACACCATAGGCTCACGCTGCGTATTTTAAGGACCTTACTTACTTCAAACGCGGAATTTACACAACCATAGAGGAAGTGAACCCCTTCGGACGAGGTTCAGCCCACAGAACGCCACATTTCCGGAACGAACTTTCCAAGCAAGCGTCACGGACCGAGCTTAACGCTAAGTGCCGGAGACAAATGTGTCGAAAATTCACCGAGGGAAACGTGACTTTTACTTGGGTATCGCCGTCGTTGCACCGTGTTTGACGCCCTGGCTCAGTATATGCAGCCGAGCATCGGGTTTGGGGGAGGGTTAAAAACGCAGAATAGACGCGAACACGTACGATCTTTTTGCGTGTGTTTGTAGGAACGTCGGCCTCACAGACGTTCAAAAAGTCATGCGGCGAAAGTCATCTTTATTTGTCGCTCTTGGCCGTCTTATCGAGCGAAACGCCGAAGGCTTTCAAGGGCTCAGAAGAAAACGACGGTGTGTGAGCAAACTCGCATCGTCAGAAGTGTACAAACCGCTCTTCGAGCGGGCTCGTTTCACCGAGTTTCACAGCCAACTTGTGCCTTCTTCTACGAAACAAAACTGAAGGAAATACCAAGCGAAAGGAAGGGCGACCGCTAAAGACCTCAAGCGTTGGGTGCTGCGTTGAACGGTACTTATGTATCTTCTTTCACAGCTTCCGGAAGTTTTATCTGGAAAAGATGACTTTGCCCGGAAGGCTTCGTTGGCGACGGTTGTCGTTCGAAGGGTATGCGGCGCGTCAAGATCGAGCGCTGTAGGTAACAAAAAGAAACACTGTGGAAATCCCAGCATGGTACAAAGATCTTAGAAGAATTGATTGCCCCTCCTTCAAAACTTGAAATCAGTAAGAGTCCGTGATTAACGTGGCATGATTCCGTGCCAGTCCGGTTCTTGCGCTGTTTATTTCAAGTATGCACAACCAATTAGCACAGTCAGCTACTTTGTTAAGGTATAAACAACCTAGCAACACCTAGCTAAAGCCTAGCAACGACCTAGAAGCAAGCTGTATACAACCCTCCTCACCTAGCTAAGGCCTGGAAAGAACCTAGAAGCAACCAGATTAGTTTTTCGAATCGTCCAGTTTCACCGTTTCAGGGCTTGCGCGGCTTTGTGCAAGCTTCACCAATTTTTTTTTTCCAGATTTTCTCATATGCTGCGGCCAAAGGTTTTGGCGACGACGTCACCGGCACGCTTGGTCTCGGGCTCTCCCCGTAGGGCCATCTACCCACGCGCAAGCGTGCTCCTCCATCGATCAATCGTGCACGTGTTGTAGCGGAAGCGGGTCGACACCTGCGCTTTATGCGCTTTAATAAAGGGGCCGTGTGGGCTTGGTTCCTCTCCACGTCCCTGCATTGCCGCTGGCTTCGCCCGCTTATCCCGTTTTTACAGGCGGCACAAGACGGTGTTTTCGTTGCCTCTTTGTGCCTTCGACGTGCCTCGCGTGTACAATGAGCAAACGGGAGAGAGAGAAAAAGATGGGTTTGCCACCGACAACTTAGTGGAGACGTAAGCGAATGCTACGATTTAGTTAGGATTACACTCAGGTAAGAAAGTCACGTGGTCTCTCCTTCATTCACCTGGGATGACTCTAAGGTCAAAAGCCACGTTCTTCTTCGTTTTCTTCGTTTTTTTTTTCCCAGTCAGTTGTATTCATACCATCGCTCTTAATAATAAATAATGATATTCGGTGTTTTACGTGCCAAAAAACCACGATGTGATTATGAGGCACGCAGTACTGGAGGAGGGAGGCGGAAATTTCGACCATCTGGCGTTCTTTACCGTGCTCTGACATCGCACAGAACACGGGCCTCAAGCATTTCGCCTCCATCGTAATGTGACCGCTACGGTCGGGATCGAACCCGCGACTTTCGGGTCAACGGTCGAGCACAGTAACCACTGTACCTCCGAGACGGATGGTTTTCGCGCCACAGCATCTTTAATTGTTCTGAGATGCGTTCACCGTTTCGTAATACAGTAGTATCAAAACACAACTAAATCCACTGGACGCTCTCGTAGACGTTGTGTTTCAGGCCATTTGCCCTAGTTGCGTAAAGCCCCAACCACTGGCACGCGTATGCACGCGTATGCACGCGCCTAGGCGTCAAATGCGCCTCTCGGCGTCGGTCGCGGAGGACTGTACGCGTCCATACGCCTCGAGGCGCGCGGGGTCAAGACGACTTTGATATTTTCGACTACGTCACCACGCGTACGGCGCGCCAACCAATCAGAGGCCGGCATGGGCCGGCGGCGCCAACCAATCAAACGCCGCGATACCTCTGAGTGCTATGCCTAATGGCCGCCGCTTCGAAGGCACCTCCGAGTGCAGGGCAAGCACGGAAACTACGGCGACTGCGGTCGCAAACGCTCCTGAGTGACCGCATCGTCATCCAGTACGTCGACGACACGGCGAACGACCGCGAGTGCTACCGGTGGGACGCGGTTTCGTGCCGAGTTCGAGCGACGCCAAACGCTCCTGAGTGACCGCATCGTCATCCAGTACGTCGACGACACGGCGAACGACCGCGAGTGCTACCAGTGGGACGCGGTTTCGTGCCGAGTTCGAGCGACGCCGACAAATCCAGCGAATGCTTCCCGGCTGCCCTTGCCGCGGTTTCGAGTGCGATCGTCGACCGAGTGAAAACATCGTACCTACTACTGCGGCATGTCGCTGCTCCTGTGCTCTGATCTGTGTGTATCTGCGCTCGGAACGGATGTAAACATGCTTCGGAGGTTTGAAGTCCTCAGCATGAGCCCTCGCCTACCGCGAAGTCAATTCAGAGCGGTGTCGTCTGCATTCAGCGTAGGCCTCTACCGTCGAGTTCGTGTGAACCAGCTCATGTGAGGAAGTTTGGTTGAAGGAAATTGATGGTAGTTGTTTCCGTCGAAACATAGACACTATATATGACGCCAGAGACTTCGCGTGGCGCTTACGGAGGAGTTTTTAACCGCAGTGTGTTTGTTTTCAACATCGCCATTCGCCTCATCATTGCCGAAAGCGAACATCGCACTTGCCAACGCATTTCGGTGATGTGACAACGTACATGAGGAGGATTTGCGGATTTTACGACGTTGAAACATTGGTTGACTTCGGCGCAAATCGTTTGCGTGTGTTGCCAAGCTAACAACAAGCGTGCGCTTGTTGGTAGCAGTGTGAAGTGTTTTCGTGCCGGGTACCAGCGACGCCGACACATTCAGCTGTCAGCGGTCTCATTTATATTCATGTATAAAATAGAAGCTCGAACGTGCGCGAGTGTGGTGATCGAAAAAGAAAGTTGCATGATTAAGTGCTGCTTGTGTTGCCTGCTATTTCACTTCTTGACTCTTGGTCTGCTTCTCTGCCGTGCAACTACACCTTAGCACATTCCCAGTTGCACATGCCTTGTTTTGCAGGTTGTCTATTCTGACACACATTCTCCCTAGTCTTTTCTGATACTCATAGACGGGAGAATGTGAACAGTGGCGCTTCTCCATCGTTTTACAGTTTACTTAAATATAACACATGTTTTGTTTACAGCTGGACAGCTAATTTGCTAAAAAGCTTGTAAGTGACAAGCACCTCCATTGAAATCTGAGGTGCACACTGACACGATAGTAAGAAGAGCATGGCATCACGCGTATGTGCAGAAGGAATGAAAGTGCAATATTACTGTGCTGCTCTTTGTTTAGAAGGTATTCAGATGGTGCCTCACTGGAACCTCAGACACTTGTGAGACCATTCTAAACTGCGCACATATTTATCTCTTCCTCCAGACTAAATCCAGCTGAAATAATTATTTGATGGTTTCAAATGCCAAATCCTTGGATGTATTGCAAGGACTATTTCATTTCTGTTCAGTTCTTTGTATATGCACTAACTTAGACTATGCATGCACTTAAGCATAATTGAAATATGAAGACATTCATTCAGTTTAGCTATGTTAGACAACTTGTCAAAGACTTATACAGTGCTCTGGTGCAATCCTATGAGCGATATCTGTCGCATCATGAAGTTTCAGGCACGATTTATTATGTTAGAGGGTATTTTGACTACTGACGACGTGCAAAGACCTTCTACGCAGTGCTTGGTTCCAATCTTATGACTGATATCTGTCGCATCATGAAGTTTCAGGCACGATTTATTATATTAGAGGGTATTTTGAGTACTGACGACGTCCAAAGGCCTTCTACACAGTGCTTGGTTCCAATCTTATGACCGATATCTGTCGCATCGTGAAGTTTCAGGCACGATTTATTATATAAGAGGGTACTTTGACTACTGTCGACGTCCAAAGGCCTTCTACACAGTGCTCTGGTGCAGTCCTATGAGCGATATCTGTCGCATCGTGAAGTTTCAGGCACGATTTATTATATTAGAGGGTATTTTGACTACTGACGACGTCCAAAGGCCTTCTACACAGTGCTTGGTTCCAATCTTATGACCGATATTTGTCGCATCATGAAGTACCAGGTGTGGTTTGTTGCGCTAGAGGATATTTCGACTACACACAACGTGCAAAAACCAGTGCTCGGTTCCAATCTTATGGCCGATATCTGTCGCATCATGAAATGTCAGGTGTGGTTTGTTGCGATATTTAGACTACAGACAACGTCCAAAAGCCTTCTACACAGTGCACAGCTGCAATCACAATCTTGACATAACCCATTTTTTTGTGCACACTAACATGTTCAAATACAGTTCTTTCTGATATTTACGAACACTGGAATGATGTACCTGGTTCCGTTCGCGAAATGAATGTATCTGATTTTTGGAGGCACTTGTATGATATTAGTGTTCTATTTCTCTCATTTTTTACCCAGTTGCACTCAACAGGTGGCGATATCTGCTTTTGTTGAAGCAGTTATTGCGATATTACTGTATACATTCTTTCCTTTGGTATTCATGTACACCACTCCTGCAGTAGCCCTGCATTGGGCTGCAATATTTGAAAATAAATAAATAAATAGACTGTTTAATTATGAACTCGATGCGTATTTTGTGGTGAACAGTGCATATTCATTTATTAGAAAACAAGAAAGTCAGGCCATACTTGCAGTGCTACAGTTTACCTGCATTTTGTTGCTAGACGGGACATAAGTAACTGCGAGTTTCCAGTAATGTTGGTTTCTTGTTTCCATGCTACTGAAAAAAATTTGAGTTAGTATGTATGCTTGCTCCAGGATTCGAACTTCTCAATATTGGCCCATGTAATAAACTGTAACTCATATTAGGCAGCTAGAATATTAGTCACGGTGACACCCGTGGTACGCGGGAAAGCCGTCTTTTTGTTAATGTGAAAAGTATTAGTCGTTATGCGGCGAATTTTTAGGGCACCTCGTTTGGACTTTGCAGCAAACGTCTATTTCCTTTTTTTTTTCGTAACTAAAGTACGTGCCAAGAAGCGACGTCAAGCCCACCGACGGTGCGGGCGACGCCGCTCCCGTCCGCTTCTTGGAGCAGAACCATTTTCATGAACAGGATGATTATATTCGTGTTGGGCACTAATAGCATGGCCGTGAACAGGCGTCAACAAGGCGATCGCACAAGCGTTGGCGATCTCGCAAACATCGTTGGCTGTGTCCCGTGATGCAGACGTGAACTTAGCAGCGCACGCGCCGATGTCGATTACTTGTGCATACCGTGGTTGTTACTTTGGTCATTGCGATGTTAATTACTTCTTAAATAGTCAAAACAGTGGTGGGTGAAGCACAATCAATATTTTAACGACAGTCTAATTCGCTTCGATTGATAACGCACCGTTCTAGGCTGTACATGGACAGTTTTAAACGAAAAGATCAAGCAACACTGTGCCTCTGCCAAAAGCGAGCGTCGGCGCGGTCGACGCTTGCCAGTGGTTGCGCGCCCTTTTCCTCCACGGGGCGCGCCGCGACGCATTTGACGCGTAGGCGCGTGGAACGCGTGCCGGCGCTTGCCAGTGGTTGGTACTTAATACCGCGAGGCCTTACGAGCCAAAGGACAGCGTCGCGATTGGCTTCTCTACAGGCTGCGTGCGATGCGCAAATCCAAGGTAGTCAAAATTAGACCAAAGTTCTCGGCTAGACTCTGATACTCTGCAATATGCACTAAGAATATAAACCACAATATAACAATGTAAATTAAAAAATTACACTCTCTAGGCCTTATACTGTAAAGCACGTTTTGTTCACAACTGATTGCTCCAAAAACGTTGATAAAAGTTAGCAGCTCACTTCTCAAAGAAACCACCTCTAACCTGCGTTAAGCAATAATGTGAATATACAGCACTTGCCGTTTACAGGGACAGTCAGTCATGAAAATATATATATATATATATATATATATATATATATATATATATATATATATATATATATATATATATATATATATATATATATATATATATATATATATATATATATATACATATAACGCTGCAACATAAGCCTTTTAATACGTAACAACTCGAAATTGGTTATGAATGCCATGGTATATAGCTTTACTATCTACTGTAGCAAAAAATAACCTCGAAAGGCGGCTCGAGCTGAGGAACTTACATTAGGTACCTTTGTAAACAACAAGCCCGAAATCCACTTACAACGAGCGAAAGGGGCTTAGTCAGTGAAGGATTAGTTAGTGGCTTGATCAGTACTGGCGGTTCCTAAATCAATAGGGGACAACGTGTTGTCCTTTTTAATCGGTTTCTTCTTTAGTTCACACAAGTGACGCCCAACCCTCTATCTCATCGTGGATGACACACCGTCGGAGTCCCATTTCAGTGACGACGACCGCACCGATCAAGCAGCGCGCTCGCCTGACAAGAGCCGCTGAATGTTGACACGTGTGCCGAGCAAACAGGCACTGTCTGCTCCAGAAGAGATAGACGGCCGCGGTCGCCGTCGGGACCAGACTTAATGTGACAGGCCTCGAAGTAAAGGATCCCCTCTCGGGTGTGCGCCGGCTTCGGAAGCCTCGATAACGGATGATCGGCTTTACGCGTGATCCCTCGTTTGACGTCCGCTGAAGCAGCTAGATCGGCTAATAGACTGCGGAGCGTCGAATGACTCTTTGATGAAACAGAAATGAAAAAAAAGGTAAGGAAGGAAGCTTAATCACACTCACGTCCTGTTTGCTACCCTACCCGGGAGAAGGAATATTAACATAAGAAAGAATTCAAAGCCTTTCCAATACTTGAAATGGTATAGCGCATTACGGGGAAGAAGAAACGGCCTAGCAGACCGACACAAGAGGACAGAGCGCTCTGTCCTCTTGGTACGACGAACCAACTCACTCAATCTTCAACACTTGTGGCTTTCCAATACTGTGATGAGGGATGCGAGCGGCTGCGGCTGCACGTTCTGCGGCAGCGGCTTCACGTCGTTTTCACGCCCATTTGCGCTTCTGTGCCCGTTGGAGCTCCTTCAATTCCCCGCTGTTCTCCCTGTGAGCTAACGACACGTGTTCGTGCCATAGCAAGAACAAAGGGCAACGGCTGATTACAGCGCTAGCACGATCTCTAAGTCACGAGAGAAAGGGGGCACAACGACTGGCGGGAAGTTCCGCCGCCGAGTATTGCGACACTTGTGAAAGAGGCAGCGGGGGTGGCGAGAGGCCGAGGAGCACCTGAGGTGAGGGGACGAGGGGCACCGAAAATTGTTGTTCTACGCATGGTTTTGTCCGCGGACCCGATCCGCCAGAACCCAGTCACACACAGGTTCGCTGTAAAAAAGAACTATAAGAAATTGGGGAGGGGCGAAGCATGTAGGAAAGAGTGTTTCATCTCCACTAAAGGTTAAAGATGTGGAGGGGCGAAGCATGCAGTGTGCGCCAGTATTTCCCACAGCAAAATCACTGCTAATAAGCAATAAGAGACAGAAGAAAGATTAGACCCGCAGTACGCTTTTAGTTAACGTGCACGGTGCGAGTCTTTATTGTTCAACTACGCACAAGGGAAATCTCCCACCGGCACTACAATGCAGGTCAAGATCCAGTGCCTATATATACGGGATGGCCGGTGAACGGTTGTGCAGCGCGAGCAGTCGGTTTCTTTAATCATGAAACTCGCTAGCAGACGCTGCCTGCGCCGGCGTTGTCTCCCGCGGGCGAGGGCGCGTTCTCGTTCCTTGCGAGCATAGAGTTTCTTACAATAATAGCTAGAGGGGAATCTGGCGCTAGTGTCTACGCGGGCTCCTTGAGACGCGCTTCAACCACCATGGGAATGATGGGAAGTACAGGCTTCGGATTTGCTTCGGATGGATTAGGTTCTTGAGATTCGCAACGCTTGTTTGCCGAGTGTAAAACAAAGTGATATGAAGTTAATTCCAATTAAAACTTGCTTCATTCTTTTGTATGTAAAACTTATTGCAAAAAGTTTGCGTGACCGTGAGATGGAACTGAAACCTGGACAAATTCAACCACCAGGGTATGCATTGCTCTGCAATTGTGTTCCAGATTTGGCATCACCAAATAATGAATTATTTTTGTACAACACTTGAAAAGAAACACGCTTGTTTTTCCCTCGAAAGTACGCATTATCTATTTATGGAAATAACAGTACTGTATTGAGTGAGAAACACTTAACGTATCGTCTGCTGCGATGCCAGGTGCGTCTGTTCAAGTGGTCTGCCTCCAACGCATCTCTCGTTTTGCTGTGAAGTCGAGTCAGAGGAGCGCGACGGTGCGTCTACTTAGCTTCGCCGTCGTTTTGCAGCTGATTTGAACGAGTTTTGGTAAGACGCGCTTATCAAATAAACGTGAACTCGATGCAGTTTGCTGCACTGACATGAGACGCTACATCTGTGCGCAGAGGTGAGTGCACGACGCTTTGCTATAACTGTCAAATACAACCTGTAAAGCTGCAGCGTCGCAGCAAACCAAGAGATCTAGCGGTCTTCAGTCTTTTTGAACAACAAAGGCGCTGCTTGAATGCTTTGAAACGCACCCCACTACCCACGCCTCGCGAAGAACGAAACTGAAACTGTAGAAAGAGATCCGGAGACAGTTCGCTAGCTAACGCTATCCAATCCGAAGCCTGTACTTCCCATCATTCCCATGGTGGTTGAACGATCGCAGCGCCAGTTTCCTCTCTAGGGTATTGTATGAAACTCTATGCTTGCGAGCATGTAGTTCAGCGTTCATCGCAGAAAGAGCGTTCCCATAGTCAAAGTGCGCTGTTCGCTCTTTCTCGCCACACGGCGAGCGCTGAGGCGGTGGCGCCCTCTCTTGCGCTCAAGCAAATGGACCGCCCCGACAGCAGACGACGATGCACGATGCACGCCGACACGCCGAGACACTATGGCGCTTCGCCCCTAAAAAAATATTAAGAGAGGAAACACTGAAAAGCACCATTTCGCTTGGGGATGCACATTGAAGCCATACACAGAGTCGCTTGATGAAGTAGTCAAGGTTCTGGTGGCCAGCGTAATTTACGAGCTAGTAGTTTTATTTTGCAATTCACAGTTCTCGCAGTCGATGGTTTCATGGTGGTTGGAATTTCATTGCCAATACAAATGCGGTGGTGTGAAGACAGCGCATACCTTCATCAAGGTAAGATCAAAGCTTCGATAACAACGTGCACCGAAACAAAAAAAAAAATGTGGTTGATCCCTCTGATATAGGAATCGGTATAGAACACGAAAGTGAAACAGTTGGCACATAAGCGGAAGTCTTGGAAAGACTCGCGACCGGGATACATTGTCCGGAGACACTGCATTGCACACGCCGGAGCATCGCGCAAATCACTCGTGAACGACAGGCGTTCGCAAACCGTGCAAGCGAAACCGAACGGGTTGTCACTGAATCGTTTGGTGAACTCGCGGTCCGCTGCAGCGAAGGGTGCATGACTTGCGGGTCGTGGACCATCCTGTGGGTGTGCTGGGCATCCTGCGTCGTATTGTCGAGCGGCGTCCCGCTGGCGGGTCGCTTCGGCGAAGGTACGATCATTTCGGTCTTGGTTCGGTGTGTGTGTATGGCAGCCAGTTGGGTCGCGATGCGGTCAACTTCTGGAAAGCGAGAGGCAGAGTTCTTAGCTTGAGCCGTGAACGCGCGAAGGCCTCCCGCTCCCACCTGGAGTGTCCATCGCTGCACCAAACTCACTTGCGCGACGTTAGCTCGCCGACGTCGTTGTCTTTCGACGGCGCTTAATGCCGCAGTTCTAGTAGTCGGTGCCATCACACTCGTATCACGTATCGTAGTCGGTGCCATCATACTTGTATCGCAGCGTAGTGCAGCTACGCTGCACTACGCTGCACACGCTAGCACAACGCGAAAGACGAAGCACGTAACTGAATCGTCACCGAGTCAAATCAGCGCGTATAGCGCGTCGCAATTGCAGCCTCCGCGATCAACTTCAGAAACATTTTCAGAGCTAATTGCGGAGGCCAGGCTCCGCTGTGCTGAGTAGGGCGAACGCCACCTAGGTGGCGTTGGTAGTGCTTCTTGATGCCAGCGTCCCTTCGAGTGCTGGTATTGAGGCGTCGTAGTGCTGAGACCACTGAAGCGTTCACTGTCGGTGCGCGTTAGTGTCATAATGCAGTACTTCTCTTTTCTGCTCGTAGGCGGCAGCACCGCCCCGAGCAAGAGCGCAGGTACACGGAGGAGTGTTAGATATATAAGGCGCGTCTGTGTAACTCTCAGCAAATGCGTTTGTGGCGCAATGGGTTAAACGCTCGGCGATACATCGTCGCAGACCGAAAGGTCGTGGGTTCGATTCCCAAATTTTCAATGTTTGTGGAACTTTTTCTTCTGGTTTTTTCTCTGCATTATGTTCGTGTACATTTTAAGAACGTCATATCCGTGACGGAAATACGTCAGTGAAGTCTTGGTGGACCCCGGCATAAAACACTTTCGTGTTAAAAAGAAGACTGGACACTGTAAATATTCACGCATCGCTTACTAGCCTTCCTTTCGGTCTCACAGACATAGTGCGGCGCGTGCTCTGTTTACACAACGTGACTGGGTTCTTTTCTTTCCAGACACGCGAAATGTGTCGTCTAGCAGGCCCGATAAACGCACTGCTCCCAAACAAATCGGAGGGGCTCCCAGACGACCTCGTAGGCCTAATGGATAAACGTGACCGGCAGAAAGTATACACCGCGGCGAGTGAAGATAAAGAAACTATAAAACTCGGCCGATGCACTGTTATCTCAGCGCTCGCCGAAACGCACTGAAAGCACCGGGGAATGGAGACGCGGGGACGACGTTGTTTTCGTAAAATAAAACGTGCGGAGAGATGCCATTCGCGTAAGCGAGGTATTGTCTACGAGAAAGCCAAGAAGTCAAAGTAAGACATTCCCCGGTGAACGAAACGAAGCAACGAAGCAGTAGTGTACATAGCGTTCTCCTGATTTTGCAAACAATTTGAGGAGCTACGCCGCACGACACCGAGCTGCACATATCATCGGATACGACGGCGCCATGATTCGGTATTCGCTACACGTGCACGCTGGCCCGGAAGCGAGGCGCAATCCCGGGGGATACTGCTGCTCGGTCCCAGTCACCGATGCCGCTACCCGTCGTAGCGTACGGGGTTGCCTTGCCTTCGGGTAGTTTCATGCAGTGAGCAGTATCCTTCTAAAGAAGCGCGTCGGTGCGACGTACGCGATGCCTTGTGCCAGAGACAGGCTTTGTAGTGCGCGCTCTGCAGCACCTGCCACGCCGAGACGCGTTTCGATTTAGGCTCAGTATTTGGAGCTGTCGCCACGTCTGTGCATCAGTGCACGCATCTTGAGGACTCGCTGCCACGGAACGAAGTCTCGGGTTTCATTATTGTAGCGTAAACTAGTTGGCTTCAGGAAATATGCATATTGAACGCATGTGAGACGGAAACTTGTATAGAGGGAAAGAATGAGGAAGGATGTGTAGAAGGGCAGTAAAGTTAAACAAGGAGTAGTTCGGGTTGGCTAAACCGCGCCGGTGGAAGGGTCAAGGCAGTGCTGGGCAGTATCGAAGATACATGTATTTTAGATACTATCTTAGATACTCTTTGGGTATCCTGTATCTGTATCACGATACGTCTCGCAAGACGTGTATCAGTATCTTTTCCGATACATTGAAGAATGTATCGTGTATTTTAAGATACAAGATACTGCAACACCACCGTGCGAAACAATAAACGTTGTTTGAACTCCGCTTCTTATGCTGATACTGCTGCCACTAAGCCAATAAAACTGAAGTCAGTGACATTATTTTATCTTTCCTCCAGAGTTTTCCAGCGAGCGCTGATGAACTCTGAGCGTCCGTATTGATGGAGCAGAGTCACGTGGTGGCGCTCGCATCGTATCGAAAGACAAGCGCGCGAACATCGACGCCCAGCTGACATTTTGCTTTCTCGGTGTTCTTTTTTTTTCTTTTTAGTTGTGTCATTGCCACGACACTGGCTCTTAGCCACTATCCTGTGCCGCGTGCTCCAATAAGTGCGGCGTCTTTCGCACAAATTCTGGTGATGACGCTGTAGTGTCGTTATCGAAGTTTCCCTTGCGTTGTGTTTCGTCACGAAGTCTGAGGAATACAAGAATAGGGTTGCTTTGCGTCTTGAGGCTTTCAAACATCGGCGATTTGAAGGACCTCGTGGTTACAAGTTTGACTTACATGCAATGAGATATGCAAATAAGATTCCAACAGCTGCAGCGCCACCGGTACCGATGCTGGATCTAAGCAGAACCGACGGGATGCTAAACCGCGTCTTGCTTTTCATGCAGTTTCTTTGCTGTTCGCCCTTGACTTTCATCGATGGAATATCGCCTCAAGGATTCCTACCGAACCAAAGCGCTGACCATGTGCTGTACTCAACGCCTCTACCTATGTCCGCGCGTGATGGCCTGCGCCTGGACTGCCCTGTCGCGCCTGCGTGCGACAGCTTTGGCATGTACGTTTGCAGCCCCGTCATCGCGCCACATGCTTCCTGGTCATACGCGACGTCATCGGCTGCACCATTCAGCGGCCGGCGCTGTACTGTGACGTGCTCTGCAAAAAGCGTAAATACCGTGGATCCGGCTTCTCTCGTCAGTGGGCAAGACGGCAGCAGAACCGACGGGATGCTAAACCGCGTCTTGCTTTTCATGCAGGTATCGTACTGCGATTATGCCCATTGCTTTAGATCAGATGATCGCTGTTTGCTGCTGCTCTCTTGCCCACAGAGCTTTCTATCTTCTATTGCAAGTGCATTTTATTGCGTAAGCAGGCTTTTACTTAGCGGTGACATAGAGGCAAATCCTGGTCCCCCTAAACTAACGAAAAATGTGACTCGTAGCAGTGCATTGTGTAATACGTCAGCCGAGTCCGATAACAGCCCAAGCAATATTTCTGAAATGCTGAGCGAACTGTTGGCTGGACAGAGACAAATTGTTCGAGATATTGCCGATATCAAGTCCTTTCAGCAAACTGTCAATAAGCGTTTCGATGCCTTGGAATCACGTGTAAGCGCTCTTGAAAAAACCGCCGCCGATCCTGTTGTTTCATCCGGTCAATTCTGCTCTGACATAAGCTCCTTATCTAGGGCTGTTTCGGACTTGGCAAAAAAGAATGATGACCTTGAAAACCGTTCCAGGCGTAACAACATAATTATACATGGAATTGATGAATCAGACAGTGATAACACTGACACACTTTTGGCAAAGGTCAACCAAATTTTCACAGAAAAACTTGAAGTTCCTTGCCCGCCTGTTGAGCGCTGTCACAGAATTGGCACCAGACGAGAAGGTCGATTACGCCCAGTTATATTGCGAATACTGAACTTCAGCAACAAAAATGAAATAATGAAAACTGTTTCAAAACTAAAGGGAACACAGTTTTACATCACTGAAGACTTTTCAGTTAAAGTGCGTGCCACTCGTAAAAAACTTTGGGCAGCGACCTCTTCGTTTCGTGACCGAGGTTCTAAGGTAAAATTGCGTTACGACCATGCTTTCATAGACGGTGTTCGCTTCAGCTGGGATGACGCATCAAGCTCCCTCGTGAACGAATCGGGTCTGTCTATAAACACTTCGGTGAACCATTCCAACGTCCTTCCAAGATTGTCAGACACCCTCCCAGCTACATCGACTTCAGCATGACAAGTGCATGACTCGTGTAATACCACTTTCCTACTCCTCAATGCAAGAAGTTTAATCAACAAATTCCCGCAGTTCCTTTCTCTTGTAACAACTTACACACCTCATTTTATTGGTGTCACTGAGACTTGGCTTCACGATGAAATATTTGACTCTGAATTCACACCACCCGGTTATGTAGCTGTACGAACAGACCGTAAAACTGGCAAGGGTGGTGGAGTCGCCCTTTTTCTAAAATCAGATCTAAAGTTTTCTGTTATCTCTCCCCCAGCCGAGCTCGAATCCGTTTGGTGTAAACTGTACATAGGCAATAAACCTATTATCCTCTCGGTTTTTTATCATCCACCTGGCTCATCACCTGATAATTTTTTCTCTTCTTGCTGATTACATCAACATGCACAACTTCCATGCATGTAGTCTAGTTCTAATGGGCGACTTTAACACGCCTGGTATTCACTGGCCCTCCCTTTCATATCATGGTTCTTCAGGTAACGATCTGGTTAATTTTTCGCTGTTTTTCGGGCTTACGCAAGTAGTTGATGGGGCTACAAGACAGAATGCATGCCTAGACCTGGTTTTCTTTAGTGCAGACCTTGTTGATGAGCTGAAAGAATGCGAAATAGTTGATGGGATTTCCGATCACAAGGCAGTGTTCATATCTTTCAAACGCCCAGTCTGCAAGCCACACAATACCATTCAAACTTTCTTCGACTTCAATCGCTCTGACGATTCATCCATTCTTGAAGCTTTATCTGAAAACTATGAACCATTCGTTATGCTTAGTAGGGACAGTGATGTGAATGCATTAGTTCGAGAGTTTGAGAACATTGTACATCTATGCATTCATCGCTTTGTTCCCATTAAAAACAAAAAAAGAAATCGCGCCATTCCTTGGATGACCAGAGAGATATTGCAGCTATCTCGCCGTGTTAGGCGCCTCAGGCGCTCTAAATGCAATGACGACCCCATTGCCAATGCCAGATTCACATCCGCCAAGGAGGAACTTCAGCAGAAAACAATGCTCGCCAGGGACTTCTTCTATGGTGTCGAGGTATCGGCGCTGCTCAGAAATAACCCACGAAAGTTTTGGCGTTCGGTCATGCCTATTACTGAGTCTGCATCTTCATTTACTATCAAAGGTGAAAGTATAAATGATCCCATGCGCATATCTAACGCATTCAACGAATACTTTCATTCTGTCTACGCGTCTGATTGTCAAGCGCATCCGGTTTTTGATAATGATTCAGATCATTCCATTCAAGACATTACAATTAGTGCTAGCGGTGTTCTTAATTTGATTTTAAAACTAGACACCAAAAAAGCTAGTGGCTCAGATGATGTTCCGAACTCTTTTTTACTGCGTTATTCTCAATGGACCTCTCGTTACCTTGTTATTATATTTAAGAAATCTTTAGAAACTAGTACCGTTCCTTCATCTTGGAAGCTTGCAAGAGTAATACCTTTGTATAAATCAGGTAGCAAGTCCGACATAACTAATTATAGACCCATTTCTTTAACTCCCTATTCATGCAAAATGCTAGAGCATATAATCTACAAGCACATAATGGATTTTCTCGAGTCAAACCATATTTTAACTAATGCACAGCATGGCTTCAGAAGTGGTTTCAGCACCGTCACGCAATTGACCGAATTCACCCACGACATTGCGTATCATTTAGACCAGGGCAATCAAATCGATGCACTTTTTATCGACTTCTCCAAAGCCTTTGATACGGTACTACATCCTCATCTTCTGCATAAATTGCACATCATCCTAAAAAATTCACGTTTAGTCGATTGGATTGCTAGCTTCCTTCATAATCGCTCTCAGTACGTCGACTTCAGTTCCACAAGGTCATCAGTTCTAGAGGTAGCTTCTGGGGTTCCACAAGGGTCCGTCCTGGGCCCTTTATTATTTTTAATTTATATAAATGACCTTCCAGAACATGTATCCTCGAACATTCGCCTTTACGCCGATGATTGTGCTTTATATGACGTGATTGTTTCCACAGCTGACCAAAGGCGTCTGAGCGATTCCTTTAACTCGTTTTGTGTTTGGTGTGAGAAATGGAAAATGAACATTAATTTCAAAAAGACCGTTGTTTTGTCCTTCACAAAAAAAGTAATGCCGGTTATTGCAACATACTCTTTCAATGGTTCCCCTTTAATCAGAGTTATGCAGTACAAGTATCTTGGTGTCACATTTACTCATGATCTCTCATGGTCTACTCACATTGCCCTAACATGTTCTAAAGCCCTAAAAAAATTAGGATATTTACGTCGAACAATGCAGAATGCCCCAAAAGATATTAAACTTTTAATGTATAAATCTCTTGTTCGCCCTATCATCGATTATGCCTCCACGGTCTGGTCACCTTATCGACAATGCGACATAATCAGACTGGAAGCGGTTCAAAAGAAAGCTGCGCGTTTCATTTTTCGCAGGTACGACCGCTATTTCTCACCCTCATCAGCCCTACATGAGCTAAAGCTAGAACCTCTTTCGGTACGTCGTGATGTGGAATCATTAAAATTTTTGCACAACATAATCAATAATTCATATCGCATTTCAAACACAGCTTTTTTGTCCTTTGCCAAGCCTTCCTCTACGCGTAACTTCCATAAACTTAATCTTTCTACCTTATTTGCGCGCACTGACACATTTAAGTATAGTTTCTTTCCCCGCACTATAGAATTATGGAATTCCATACCTGGCCACATTCGTTCACTCCCCCTGAATGATTATGTTTCTATTCTTGTTGAAAGTCATTATGTATAACAAAAGTGTAATTCCTTAATTGTTGCAAATTGTTCTTGTTGTTACTTTTCGTGTATCTTTTGTTTGCTGCGACCTTTTTCTGCACTGTATAATCCCACTCCTGCAATAGCCCTTTCACAGGGCTGCAGTATGTAAAAATAAAAAAAAAACAACAGAACGAGCATTTACCTAACAGAAGCTATCTTGGCGTACGTCTTTTTCTATTTATTCAATGAGTTTTTAAAATCATATTTTTATTGTTAACACAAGTTCTTTTGTCAGCTCTCCGTCTTTTCCATCCCATACATTTCCTGTGTCTCTGTATTGTTTTTTCTTTCGGTCCGCTTACTGCAATATATCTTTAACGAGCTGCCAAGGTAAGATCTTTTATTTATTCTTACTTTTAACTGTGTGCGTCGTTTCTGCTGGTGTTTGCATACTTATATTCTACTTGAGTTTACTGTTTTTTCAAGGTGATGTTGGGAACAAATATATAATAATCTGCTCGTGTCTGGAGTATACAGTAACAAAAATCCTGCTTACTACTTAGTAAAATAGCGAGGTTAGTTTGCATTATATTAACGTAAATTATTAGAAGCCATCTTAAAGGTCTTAGCAAAGGAATTCGGGAAAGATTGTTTTACCAAATGCTCCGTTTTTCTCACGAGCATCCTAACGAGCCGTTTTACGCTATTTTCCATGGGCACTGAACTTTCTGTGGTCTTACCTTAAATGGTTAATTGTTATAGCTATTGCGGGTTACCCGCGACGGTGGGTTAGCGATTATGGTGCTTGACTGCTGACTCGAAGGTCACGGCAGGCGCATCTCGATGGAGGCAAAATGTTAGAGGCCCGTGTGCATAGGTTTTGGAACACCAGGTGGTCGAAATTTCCGGGGCCCCCCGCTACGGTGTTTCTCATAATCATATCGCGGTTTTGGGACGTAAAACGCAGCAATTATTATTAGCTCTTGGGGGTACCACCTGCGCAGTGTTTCTATACTTATTCCCTGTGTTTGATACGGAACCGCTTTTCTATTTTACTTATATATATTGGATTTCCTTTTGTAGGCTTCCCTAAAGGCTTTTTACTCTTACTAATCAGAGATAATTGGCAATATAGTGTGAATAGCGGTGGTTTCCTGCGGCGCTTTGTGCAACTATACAGTACATCTAAGACGTTTCTGGGCTGCACATATTCTCTCGTAGAATAAAAATTGTGAAAAGATTATGCATTACTGAGTACGTCGCTAACGAACGCTTTACACCAGCAGATAAGTGAATATAAAGGTCATTTCAGTTTTATGTCCTCTACGTAAGCACGATGCGCCGCAATGAATGTCGCTACCAGCGTTCTTGCTGATGCACACCTGTCCGGTGATCTGGTACTGAGAAAACCCAAAGACGTTTACGGCTAATGTAGAACTTCACAAGGGTATTTGCACCATCGTGCGGAGGCTCTTGTGAAAGTTCTTATGGAAGAATCAGCGAAGTGTATAGAGAGCTGTCATGTTAAGCAGCTAAAGCAGCGCCAATAAGTTGTTTCTGAATGAAACTAATATACTTGAGCAAGAAGTACAATACTTTTGAGATACTGACATACATTTCATTCAAATGAAACATAACTGGTCGCAGTTAATGAATGTTCAAGCGAACATTTTTGTGCATAGCCGTTTAGTGCTACATTATATAGATATATAATGACAAATTTGCGAATGTATCGAAGTATCTTAAGATACAATTGCAATGTATCGATCGGATACAATCAGTGTTGTGGTATCTTGTATCTGTATCTCAAATACTTCTTGCCTGAGTATCTTGTATCGTATCGCAATACAATTTCAAAGTATCTTTGCCCAGCCCTGGGTCAAGGAAATGGTAAGGGATACCGATAGAAGCACATACAAATATAAAAAGGGCGTATAGGCAATTTACCGGTGGTGTGCATCGTTTTCAAATGGCACTACGCAGGCCCGTAGAACTTAGAAGCTTGAAAGCGCATTGCGTGAGTTTGTGCCCGGAGGTACCTAGTGGGCACTACTCTACAACATTTCGTTCTCGTTATGCAGGATTGTATGAAATTTGAAACCGAAATTTAAAAAAATTAGAAATTTTACTGAGATGAGTCGTAAGAATTCGAAAGAGCAAAGTCATAAATGCGGGATTAACCGAAAATCAAAATCTACAAGAAGCGACCAGACAGAAAAATCGACAGCTTCCTGTAAAATGCCAGGCTGTTTGAGCTAAGGATATCGTAGCGAGGAATGAAATAAACAGCGCACAAATTTGGCAGGACTGCAGAAGGGGGCGGACACTTGTCATACTTGCCTTGTGCACGGCCCTGCAAAATTCTTTCGCTGTATCCTTTACCTTAACATGCCTTGCCGAATGGCTCAAATGCTCCTCTTCTAAATATATTGTAACGTTCGCACTATTTCACGCATTAACACTAGCAATCTCTCGCGAATATCAATCGAAGGAAGCAGCAGCACTACCTTTAGCAGCACTACCACAACGATACCTTCATACAAGACACAACGAAACGCAGCTTCTTCACTTTACTTCAAAATCTGCTTCTGCCGCCACGTTCATTTCGAGAGTGGACCCGGACTGGAGTTCGTTTATTTTTAACAAAGTTGTTCTCTCTCTCTCTCTCGAGAGGAGATTCGAAGAATGGGTATGTACATAAAAACATGTCTCGCACGCTTCGCTTCCCAGTTGTATTGTTGTTCTCATGTCTCTCTCTGTTTACCTGTAAAGGCGGATGCTGTAGTCAGATATTCAGTGCATTAATTCTCTGTGAAGCACTTCCACTTTTTTTTAAAACAAAAGGAACGTATCGCGAAACTACAACGTACAGACAATCCAAACGCATCCGGTTCAAAGGATCGTCGGCTTAACGTGAAAATACGAATACAACGAGTCAAGAGAAGCGCATCAGAGAGCGAAGACGCCATACGTCCAGGCATCCGCGACAAGCTATTCCTTTTTATATTCCTTTCCTTTTTCATTATTTTTCATATATTATCTGTATTCAGCACTGAGTGTGCGCGAAGCAAAAAGATAGGGGGACCTATTTGTATGTAAACTCTAGCACGTAAGGATGCCACTGTGGCCCCCATCCCGACTTAACCTCGTGTACAAAAACTCCCAACGTACCGCGCCCCTCCATGTTCCATTAGACGGAGCCCCTATTTCACCCATCTCACATCGACTAAGCAAGGCGGGTTCAATTCGAGAACGTTCCAGCGCGTCGCCTCTATTCCATTTCCAGGAAAGGAGTGGGAGTGTGTGGGGAGAAGGGAGGAGGAAGCCTCTATCTTCTTCGCGCTCGTATATATTCCATCTATACCTCCATTTCCTCTGCCACTCTCTCAGACCTCTGCTCTGCATTTATTTACGTCTATTCAATGCTTCGCCCCTCATCAAGGTTCAAATCTTCCGTCTTCTCTCTTATTCTCTCGTTCGCCCATTTTGTCTTCGTAAACTCAAGTTCACTTTCTTCGTTTTTTCCCCTCCCTCTCTCTGTCACCAGTCGCAATGCTTGCCGCATTGCGTGTTGAACCGGTTGAACCGGAAGTGAGAACACGCGCTTCCGCTCGAGGGCCCGGAAACCGCCGCTCGGAAAACTAATTTCCCCGTGGTAATGGCCGCTGGCTCCGTCGCGGGACGACTACTACCTCCACCACCATACGAGGTCGCCTCAGTGCGCCCTTACGCAGCCACGTCCTATGTAGTTCGTCGCACCGCCCTTCCCATTCTTCGAGCCAGGCCCCCACCTCCTACAATACGAGCTCTTCGCTTTCCCGCGGCCCCTACTCGTCTGGCCTCACCCGCGTGATGATGATTTCGACAGTCGGTTCACTTTCTTCTTCATTTTTTGCTTCTACTGTGTTTCCTACGCAACGCTTTATGCTTACATTAGGTACAGATTACCTTCGTCTACTTGGAAAACTCGTTATTCAGCTGCTTATATCCGATCAGACTGAGTAGAGCCAGGAGAGGGAGTATACAAAAATGCCTGCAAAGCTGGAACGCGGGGGCTCCGAATGCACAGAACTTTTCCGTTTGCATACTATGTTTGCTACTGCCCAGGCGCCTTCACTCAAGTTAAGCCCAGTCTCATAATTGTCTGCAATTCGCTTTGACAGGTAATTGCAGTGTAACAGCGTTTTGCCAATATAGAGGTTCAAATTTGAATACTATAAGTACCTTTGAACACGAAAAATAAGAAGAATGAGTGGGGAGCCCTGTTGCTATGGAGCTGTTCCCAGTGACGGCAGGATGCTTCAGGTAGTGCTTCATAATTGCGCTACCGCGAAGGAGTTCAGAAAAAAAGCTACAGTTTCGCCGCAAGGGCTATGCAGTGAGTGCGACATCAACAGATTGCAATCTTATACGAAGTAAGCCTAGTAACTAGCTTCTTTTGGAGCCGATCTGGCTTAACCCTACAAAACGATGGCTGAAGGGAATATGGTCGCTCCAGGGGGCTAAGCGGTGTTCGTGCGGTCAAGTCATTTCAACGAGAGATAGGCGGTGAGAGCACAGCACGTGCAAGAGTAGGAGCAGTCTACTAATCTCAGTCGAGATAACGCGCGTGACCGCGTCCTTTTGATCAAAGTTCGCAGTTGTTACCCGAGCGACGCAGCCCTCCCCCTTTCTCCCACTGGAACGCTTGCATGCTGCTTTACCCGATAGAGCCGGCCGGCGTGCTTCCTCTCTGCGTGAGCCGCACCCGTCTGCAGCCTCTGCAAGCTTTCGCTTGCACATAGAACATTAGACGCGCGGGTTGATATAATAAATTTATACTTTAGACGGAATATGACGGCGATGGCGATGGCAAAAATGCGCCTCTAGTGTCCAGATAACTGCTATCGCAATAAAATAGGTGAGGTGCACGCCACTTTCCCAATCTGCTGATAGGAAAGTATAGGATAGATAAATCGCGAAAAAGCCGGCTTAGAGTCGGCTTGGCAGCAATAAATGGCGTCTCAGAGCTATTATCTTGCTGCGCAAGGCTTTTCTTTTCTGCCATCTTGCGTTACACCCAGGAAGCCCTAATCTTGTCGAGAGCACGTTGGGACGACGACGCCCCGTCATGTTGGAGAGAAAAAAGATGGCCCTCCGGCATTAAGATGACAGCAGATTCAATACACGTCAATGACGTGAATGCCCAACTTTGGCGAGATCAATAAACTCATTCAATACCAACTACTAATTTTAACAGAAATTGCATTTTATTGCCGCATTCACGAGCTCCAGATGAGCGCATCTGTACATGTGAGCGATCACTTTTAACGAAAGCCGAGCAAAGCGTAAAGAGTGCAGTGTGTGTGTGTTCGAGAACTTTCGTCTGACTCCACTAATTAAGAACCTAAGGTTTGGTCTGAACAATTAAAAATAAAATATCGAACATGCAGGCACATAAAGGGCACAGAGAAATTGTCAAAATCGCGAAGCACGGGACACGGTGTCATTTTCTGTTTGACGAGTTCAGCTGACACAGGCACACAACTTCTTGTCTATTGATTTGTGGGAAAACACCCACACCTCACCGCTGAACCAAATAAAAAACTTAAATCTAGGTAAAAATGAATAAAACAAGGTACGAGCGGAAGAATCGCAGCGGAAATAAAAGACCTGCAAAGGAAAGGGTTGGCAGTCGGTTTTCAGGAAAAGCAATTAGAAGAGCAGAGTTTCGTGGCATCTGATGCTCGAGGGGATATTTAATTCAAGTTGGTGTGTCACTGAAAGTGCCGTCGGGACCCGGGAACTAATTAAAACTGTTCTCCGTTAGGCTGCAGGCGTCTGGGCGTCGAAATAGGATCAGTAAAAGGGCAGGGCAATATTACTTATTCCTACTGACCAGGGCGTCAACTTTGCGCTTCTGGCGTCGATGCCGACTTGACGAAAATAAAACTTCGCTGCGTCGAGTACTTTAGGAAAGAGCAAAGAACGATTTTCGCTGATCTCGAAACCGTGTGCACATAGGGGTACTTTGCACTAGCGTTAGCAAAGATGGCCGAATTTTTGAACAAATAAAAAACGTATTGGTCGAGACGACATTTGAAGACAAAAAGAAAGAAATGAAAACACAGTGGTCAGAGGCAAAGAGAGTCCGCAATAACCATGACTGACGTCGTTTAGCCAAAACGAACCAAAAATATTGTGTGGAAAACTATCTAAGCCAATGCCAACAAGATAGAGCTTGAAGGACAGAGGAGCCGAGATGATGTAGACCTCAACTTCTCCACAGCAAGAAAGAAGAGAACAGAATAGAAGTCTTAAAAAGGTGATGAAAAGTTATCAAGCAGACAATCGCACTGGAGGCAATGTCTTGACAAGGACGCATTGACGAATAGCACAAAAAAACACAAACACACAGGCTAGAGAGACGATATCCGTAGGCGCTATTATTTTGACTGCACCGTGTCAGTAACCCAAATGCATGTTTTTAGCATTTCCTTTGTCTTGGTCAGGGATGAGGCTGCTCACGTCCAAAGTCAATGGCAACGTGTAACCTGTACCCGGCCTAATTTTGCACAAGAAATTAAATGATAAAACTTCGTGTTCTCTGACGTTGCAGAAGGCTTCTCCAACAGCTTCTGGTAATGAATAGTTTGAGAGGATGGATGGGCGTACGGATGGATGAAAACCTCTTACTGTCCCATTCGCATTCTCGTTATAACGTACAAATTGTTTTGCGCACAATTAATCGACCATTTTGACAAAGCAAATTTCGGTGAATAGAAAAACAAAACGCGCACAAATATTCCAACCGGTGCAACGTGCGCAAAGCAATGCGCAACAAGAGCTGTCCGCAAACAACAATCCGGCGATAATAAAAAAAGAAGACAGCAAAAGACGAGCGAGATTTCAAATACGAACTGTAAAACGGGTCGCACAAGCAAAACAAGCGTCTAGAAATTAAGCAGGTAGCCATGTTAAAGCAAGGGAGTTGCAGCTCATTTTTCGAGAAAGGAATGGAACAAGTCGGTGAAAGCTTCCAGACGATTGCCGAAGCATTGGGGTAAAAAAAAATAATTCACACAACGAACGGACAGGAAATGCGCAGAAGCAAATAGAAGGAAACTAAATATGAGTGAACAAAGATGGGGCAGCTAAATGTGCAGAAATATGCGGTCTTGCTCGCGAACGTGTTGTTTTGCTTCTGCGCAGCCCCTGGTGTGACTTGCAGAAAAATATAAGTACATATATACAGAGAAAGTTCTGTTAAGAATAAACATCGCGAAATACGCAGCGTCAGTAAGCGCTTCGTTTTCTTGCTACCTACGTGGTGATTAATCGCAGTCGGGAAGCCAGTGAAACCATTACCGCCGGCAGTCTTATAGGGTGTTCTCTTTTTAACGTTCACTGCGGGAGAAAAATGACAAATCTTGCTTAGTAACTAAACCATCAAATAGGTTTTCTTAATTATTTAAGGGCGTAATGGACTACGATATAAGCATACATTTACTAAATCCTTGTCTCTATGAAGAGTCGCAGCGCCTACAACTCGTACTTTCTTCGCACTTCATAAATGAAAAGAGTGAAGGAGTTTCCATAGAAGAAAAAAAGTGAGTTGCGCATCAGGGAGCACGAAACGGGGATAATGAGTGTGTTTAAAATGCTGCGAAGTAAGTGAAATCGGTTAGAAATACCTAGCGTTATCTGGGCCTGATATCTGCGATTTCAGAGGCCGTTTATTTCGCCTGGGAGAAGTTTTTGGGTCCGTGTAAAAATCCGAATAAAAATCGGGGGCGACAAATGATGGGAATTAAACAGCGTTAAAAAGGGGACATTAAGCACATAGCCACAGAAACGTGTCGGACGCCGACTCAATGCCTCTCACTTAATGAGCAGGCTGAAGGATACATTTTTTTGACATTGAAGGAAACTATGCGCCCCGAGGAATTCACAGATGAATTAAACTTTCCGTTCCGTCAACAAAGCTTATGAGTTTCGATGCATGAAATAAATTACGAAACGAGAGCATAAAGTGTAGTGCCCCTACAAAGAAGATGAAGCCCCAGGCATACAAGCTTTCCAGAAAAACAAAACAACAAAATAAGAGCATAGGCTTTAGAACGCCCCCTCTACGACGCATGCGCTAACATAGAAGGCCCTCGAGAACTGACGTACATCACTTCAAAGCCTGCACGTGAGCGGGCGCGCGTAGGCAATAAAATGACGTCGCTCCCGCTTCGTCGGGGAACTTCGAATTACCCTGGGAAATTCAAGATGGAAACTGAGAAGGGAACCAAAATTTCAGAAAGGAAAACAGCGAGGACAGAAAATAATGAAGACGAGGAGAATAAGCTTTTACAGGAAAGCTTGTACGAAAGTTGAATACGGCGACAAGAAGAGAAAACGCGAAAAAAATATCCCTTATATGTCTTTATTTATTTACTTTTCTGCTAAAGGAACAGTGTGAGAAGCGTGCAAGACGTTCGCGCGAAGGAAGAAAAGCGCACCACGCACCTGCGCGCTTACTCGCGTAAAACAACCGCATAATCATCCTTGTTTTCACTGCCTCGTATTATGTGGAAGCACGAGTCGATTCCTCTTTCCTCCTTCTCCTCTTTCCTCCTCCTCCTCCTTCCAATTCCCCTTCCTCGCTAAAGCCTGCTCGGCGACGGTGATGTACACCGAGCGGCCAAATGCTGTCGGACCTATATGCAGATTATTATTATTTTTTTTTCTCTGACCAAACGTGCGCTAGCGAATAGCTAGCACTCGTGTGCCTGCAAACAAGAAGTGAACGAGAAAAAAAAAAGACTGAGAAAAAATGAACAATAGAGGAACGCGTCCCCTGGGAAGCGATGAATGGTGCGTGCAAGAATGAAGGTACGCGTGAAAAAGAGCGTAATAAGCGCGAGCGTGTTGATTATGAATAGAAATGAGCCTCGTCTCCTCTTGGAAGCAGTTCTTAATAAGACATAGCTGGGGCAGAAACAAAAAATTAAATTATGAGAGAAACGTAAGAAAATGCGTAAGAACGGCGAGATGCGTTGAAGACGGAAAAGAAAGAAGTGCAGATATACCGAACTTCAAGGAATGGACGCGAAGAATGCAGCGGGTGAGGAAGCGCCATCATATTCGGGAATCGCGACAAAATTTGGGACCGCGCATATATAAAGGGCGGTAATCAGAATTAGCTTTCCAGGACTTGGCGTAATTCTCTCGTATGGCATTCTCCGCGAGAAGCACTAATTGAATTTCTTTTTCTTCTTTGTTCTCCTCGGTCTCGAGATCTCATTAAGACGCGGTTTGTGCTTTCTATAAGAAACGTCATCATCTCTTGTTCCGCCTTGGAGTACACCCTGTACGAGTCCAGTTCGGGTGGTGCTGAGAACAAGCGCGGATTTCGCTGATTCTAGAACTTAGCGTGACGTCAGCGCGCGACCTGGAGATTACACGGGAAAAGTAACGGGATCAGAATTAATTCTGTCACGCATTAAAGCAATGCGACAGAGCTCATGCTTTGGAAATGACGTGCGACGAATTTCCATTGTCCTCCTCGTTACGGGCATCAGGTTCCCACGCTGTTTCCTGTTACCCTTGCGGTGGGCTGCCTTTATATTAGCTTAAGACGCGTAATGCGCGTGTAAAGGTGAGACTTCCTTCAGGCAGCACTTTTTTGTATCGTACGCATTCGAAAATGCTCTCTTCAGGTGTCGAGAAAGATCGAAGTGCTGCAAAGTCTCATCATGTTGAAGTCACGAGGACAGGCACTGCATGTCGTTAGATGCAGCTTTTCGGTAAAAGTGCATAGGTTCCGAGCAGTCGTAACTCTATCCCCAAAAAGCTGCCGCCACGTCCAAGCGGGAATCACTGCGCCCTTTACACTCTAATATTTGGCAAAATACCGAATGACAAAGTTCTCATGCTGCACGCATGATGGCGGCCATGAGGCAGTAGCGAACGAGCTTGTGCTGCCGTAAGCATTCCTGCAGAATTTACTAGAGACAACGGTGGCACTGCAAATGTTCAGATATCGTGGAAATGATCGGAAGTTCACGGATTTGCCTAATCTTCATACTTACGGCTTCAGACGTCCTTGTGGCTTTGTTTACTCAGACTTACCTGCCTTTACCGGCCCAAATTTCGGAGCATTTCTATTTTTCTGAACGCAGAACACAAAAAAAGAACGCTCTGTGTACGTGCACAAATACCGCGAATTGTTTGCGCTTGTAACGCCTGTGCTGTTCGAAATGGTCACGTTGTTCTCTCGAAGCTCTTCAATGCCAAACTGGGCAGAATATTAGGCTGATTCATGTAGTCATTATCATTCGTGTGTTGGCAGGATGGCCATGCTTGCAGCTACCGTAGACACCTAATTGCGCCAGGTTTCCGTCTGGTACACTTTTAATCAGGTCCTGGTTAAATGCTCGCTATATCCAGGAAGCCAGACAAAGAATGTCCGGTTTCCTCGCTACACCAGCACTTTAAGAGGGATCTGATTGAAAGCGTATAGCTCTCTTAAGAAACCTTGGGTGCGTGTCGCTCTTTTAGTTGCAGTATTTCTCATATCCCCATCATAATGCAGTAGACTCGCATGTGTTCACAGCGAAAAGTTTCCACATGTGTAATTGCTAAAGTAATTATTTCTTTTTTTCTCATTGCTGCGTTGGTATTGCTTATCTCAAAGCGCCTATCACATGAACGCTTCCTGAGATTCACTAACCAAATATCGTGAGCGGTAGGAGCAGAAAACTAGTCGGATGCAGTCGTCACATCATCTGGCTGAAAAGCGTGCTTCACCGCTAAAGTATGCTTTGTGTGGTGAAACAAACGTTAAAAGGAAAATGCAGTGGGTACAATCGAATTTGCGTGTAAGCTTACAAAATCAAATTAGACGGCCGTTACATAATAATGCATCGTAATTTTTGTGCTCACACTGTATTTATTTTTACCATGGAGCTGGCAACGTTGACTGCCATCAATGCAAACAGCGCTGCTATAGCCTAGTGGCAGTTCATGTAATAAAGTTAGTTATTATTTCATAGGAAAACACACATGAGATTCAAAAAGCAGAAATAAGGAAACAATCAGGCTACCAGCTGCCTGTCTAATCTTAAGCAACCTGGAGATATAAGCATAAAAATGAAAGATATGTAGAAAGGTATAAAATAATAAAGAAGGAGAATAACGACGCATTTTAAAGACAGAACTAAAACAAAGACCGAGAAAAATTGTACGGCAGAAATAACATAAAATAAATCTCCGCAGATCACGCCAATTACAAGAATATGTTTAGAAAACGAAGTGTATATCACAACGCTTAAGCCAACACCACGAGATGTTGTCCGTTATACCACGATGCTCACAACGTAAACGAAGCCGAAATTTTCTTTTTATATCGCATTCGCGGGGGGTCAGCGCACGCTACATCGCACTGGTGCATGATGGGACCGTGATATGATGGTGAACAGAAAGGTAGCTTGTACGGTTCATTAAGATTAATTTGTTATATTTATTTATACGAACGAAGGCTAACAATGGATAAAGGTTGCAACAAGTTGGTACGGCTCCCATTGCCAGATCGGTGTTGCAAATACATATATACAGATACTCAAGCACGTGGACGGCAGTACACTCGTTGCTGTATTTCTTCAAATGCTAGAATATCACAATAAGCAATGCGCAAGTTGTGGGTTCGACACCCACTGGCGGTGAGTTGTCTCTTTCTAGTACTTTTGTATCGATTCTTCATTCATTACGACAATGACTTTTGTCGCGTTCATCCCCAGCACAGATCAGTACCACTCCTAGAGGCGAACAGAATAAGGACGTTGATTCTTCATTGTATTCCATGGCTTCCATTGTCTGTTGGCTCCGTAAGCTCATCACACAAAAATCGAGTCCCCCACTCGGTTCCTCATATACTCCTCACCTAATACTCGCACTCGCTACGAGTGGCATTTGCCGAAAGCCGTGTCACGTCATTCACAGAAAACATCGAAGGGGGCTAGCTAAAGCGAGGAGGTGGGTGAGAAGGAGGGAGACGGTATCCTTGCCACAGCCTGACACACACACACACACACACACACACACACACACACACACACACACACACACACACACACACACACACACACACACACACACACACACACACACACACACACACACACACACACACACACACACACACACACACACACACACGCACACACACACACACACACACACAAACACACACACACAAACACAGGGTTGGCAGACCAGAACACTACCGTCTTGTATCGGGCACGTCGCGTCACACTGGGTGCCAAGCCAAGCACAATACCAACATGGGGGACAGCAGCGAAATGCCCGCCAGCGTCGTCGTGCGGTCTCAGGACCCGGAAGCAATCGTTTCCCCGAAGGAGTGTATTAAGACCTCCGCGGTTCAACCCGACGACTGCTGTTGCTGCTTCCTTCTTTGTTCCCCGAGTCCTGTCCCTTTCACGCCACCGTGGCTCCATCCTTGTTCCCTTTATCCCTATTTTCGGTTCTCTTCCTTGTTTTTGTCGCGACTGCTCCGACGGTGTTGGTAGAGCGGGTAAGCACGTCGACCAGGCGTAACAGGCCACCGCGCCGAAGGAAAAGCAAACAGCTGCGATGTAGGACGGAGAAAGCGTCCTCGCAGGAAGAACAGGAGACAAAAGAGAAAGAAGACGAGAGAGTGAACAAAGAAAAAAAAACTAAAGGGTGCGTGGACGTGATTTCGGATGCATTAGCCTTCGATCTCTTCCCTACTTGACCGTCCTGCGGAGTGTTCCTCCCCCCTGTTGACTGTTTTTACGGGCTTTTGCCGTCGAAAATCTGCTGAGAACACGAGGTTGCGAGAAAAAAAAAACATATTTAAGAGTTAAAAAAAGCCTAACGATGTAGTGAACACGCCGTTGAAAAGTTAGGACAGTACAAATGCGCACTGAAGCTGAAAACTGAAATCACTGAGAATTACAGGGAGAATGAAAAGAAAGAAACAACGGTTAAGACAGCAGCAACAAACAAACAAAAAAAGAACGTCTCGTACGCTCCCCTTGATTTCCCCTTGATTGAAAGACGAAAGACGAAAAGGCTTGACTTAACTAGCTATGTTGAGAAGCAGCAGAATAGCCGGCCACGCTAGCAAATAAACATGCCGAGCTCTCGAAACTCTCAGCGGCACGCATTCCAAATGAGGAAAGACATAAACGACTTCAAGGCAGTAGTGCGGTCGAATACTAATATTACCAAATGCAGCATAGTTGTCTTAACGTTTTTTAGCCCATTCATGCTAGCTGCATGAGAAATGCACTCTCCCAAAATGTCCAGAAATACCTGCCTCGTGTATTCAATCTCTAGCGCTTTTTGCAGATATTTCACAATGAGGTTGAAAATAGGACTATTATAAATACACTTCGCACCCTACTTTCTTTAGCTTTTATCTATTCTCATACGCTTCATGCGAAGAACCTGCTAAAGCCAACCAACCCAAGGCGGATGCCTTAAATCACCGCAAATGCAATAGAAATTAATCGCAACAAAACACAGGGAGTTGCGACTTTTTACTTGCGTCCAACGAATAACTAAGAAGGAAATGTCTGTGATATCTCGCAATCGAAGCTCCGCGGCAAAAGTGCGCGGAAAAAGGGGAGACAGAACTACGACAGCACTAACAAAAAAGAACTCACATTCGCAAGAAAAGCTGTTATTTGTGATACGCTTGTGTTTTTAGTGTGTGATAGTTAGCGACTACATGTTCATGATGAGAAAGCCTGGTGGAACACCTTTCAAAGAAAAAAAGAACAATGCAAACGTCAATCTGATACCGAGCGAAACAAAGACGGCGCCACAGGTCTGAGAGAAAACAAGAAGAACGGTGCACGTTCGGGCAATAGCTTCACCTCACTCGCGTAAAAGAAGAACGCTGCGCCCGGACAGGTCCACTGTCCTGCGCCAGACGCGGCCGCTTGGGAAGAAGAAGGGCGAGACACTAACGAAAGTGCTCAGTTTACGCTACGCTCTGAGTCAGAACTTTTGTTGTCCTTTTTATTGGTTGCGTCAAAACGGGAATTTCGTTCGAGTAGGAAGAGACGGGAACCAGAGGGGGTGCACTCTTCGGGGTGAAGGGGAAAAAAAAGCGCCCGGGCACGGAAACCGTGAATCGATCCCTATAAATGGAACTACGAAAGACAACGACCAATTCGCTTTGCTGACAAAGTAAAAAATAAAACAAAATAGAGAGGACATCTGAAGTTGGAAAGACGGCGCGCAGGCGCTTTAGTCTACGAATAGCACGAAGAATAAAAGAAAGGCCTAAGCAGGACCCGAAGTAGCCAGGTATACTGTTGTTTAACGAACGTGTGGTCCGCGAACGAATGGGTATCGAAGAAAAGTTGGTCGCACAATTTGTCTCCAGTCAACCCGTGTAGCAAAGCCCACTGGAGTTACTGTATCGATTTTTTTTTTCAGACAAGAACAAGTCGATAGCAGTCTTACTAAACGTGGTTACTACAACGGGTATACCGCGATGTTACAAAAGTATTCAGTAGCCTGGTATTTTGGGTTCGGAAATCGTTAAGTACATCGCTTATAACAACATATCTGATTAACTAATCTGATAGTTAAACATGTATGTCGAATAAACGCAAGGAGTCGCATGGAAATAATTTCTTTCTGCCCCAGTTATTCACGACCATTGTTTAATATCAAGTTCACTTCTACGCTTCCCGAACGCTGCAATGAATTCAATGCCACTCTCTCTTTTTTTTTTCCTTCTTCTCTTCCCTCCTCTTTCTCGTCTTTCTACTCTCCTTTCCTACAATCCCCCAGTGTAGGGTAGCCAACCGGAAGTTTTTTCTAGTTAACCTTCCTGCCTTCTCCTTTTCTGTTTCCTTATTTCCTTCACTTATACGCTTATCTCAAGCAGCAGCTTCTACTCGGAATTATTGTGAATAGGAATCATTTATGACTTTTGCATACGCGGTCAAGCTTTTTTTTTTTGTGAACTTGACTTGTTCGTTTAGTCGTTTGGGAGCCGTAGCCGTGCGCAGTACGACGTTATTGAATTTTCTTTCTCTAGCAGCGCGCAAGAGGTATCCGTAAACTAGTGACACAGACTGATTTACTGTTTGTATTGTAGAGGCGACGTATGCTACTCATGGGAGAAAGAGACGTCCAACTATGCGCAAATAGTAAGACTTCATTCCGGGACCATTACCCTCGCGAAAATGTCATCAGAGCCTCTGCGCAGTTGTTAGATGTTGTCAGTGGCGAGAACGCGCAAGCATCATGCTTTTCTAGTGTTCGCTTGCTTTTTGGCGATTCATCGGGCGCTTCGTTTGATGACGTCACTGTGGGAAGGGGAGGAGAAAAACCACACCGACGCCAGGCGCACTGGCGAACCAAGAGATAGCAAGCGAAGGTTCAGAAGCGAGATGGTGCTAACCGTTTCTTTGCCGTGAAGTCTGTAGCAGTTGCACCGTTCATATTTCTTTTTTATATTTTGATTGAAATAAAACGTAAATGAAAGAGTTGTCGCCATGGCTCCTCCTTGCTATTCGTTTGGTGAATAAAAATAAATTTTAAGAAAAATATATATAAAATATATACACAGTCCTACCCTTGGCGAGTCCGAAAGCCTCATTTTAGCACCGCCTACACACAAGCACGTAGCGCATTGTCAATAAAGTCCACTCGATACTCATCTCAAATATTAGTGTCTTCAAAAAGGACGTTGAGCGCTTCTTTTGCTTTGCGATTTATTCTCGATGGCCATGGCCCTGGTATTCTTGCTAATGAAAAGTTCGTTCCGAGTCCAGCAATTAGACCTCTAGCTGAAGTCGTTGGGCACGTGTGATGACGTATACACCATCCGTTGCTTAGTTCTGTCCCTGTTTCGGCTTCTAGAACGCCTACAGTAAACGTAGCCTTGGCGTAGTACGTCGGCGACCCCGCGTAACTGCGGAATTTCTCGATGATGGAGTGCCGTGTTTGCCTACAGCACCGATCAGGCTGCTGTAAGTGTCAGAATAGAAGGCGTCCGTCTTGGTTAACCGGGTCTAGCCGATGTTGAGGAGGAAGCTTTTGATCACACAATGCCTGCACTACACCGCTACAGCGTAGCCTGTCTTCTAGTCTAGCGGCTGATTGATCGAAGTTAGGTTTAAGAAAGAAGCTCCACCTCCCCCAATATTCCCCAACTCAAGGCTGGCTGTGTGAGACACGGGGTAGTAGTCTCAATCACTCTAGAGCTTCCTGCTTTGAAGGGGCGCTTCCTGGTGCAGTGTGTACAAACCACGAATACTGTAGCTTATCATTAGCTGCATGTTGCGCGGACAGTTCTTCTTTTGTCGTGTTTTATTCAATTCAAACCGACGAGATCTTCAACGATGATGAACGACGACTAGACGACGACGCTAGACGACGACGCTCACGTTTGGAAACATCCTCTCGCAGCTACAGCAGCCTCTTAGAGATATACAACAGAAATCGACCGGTCTAACTTATCATATTTGATGCGAATATTATAACGGTGACTCGGCGGCATTCGGGCAGCTATGTTAAGACGCGGCAAGAGTTTCAAAGCGCTTCCTTCGCCTGAAGGCAATTCTTGATAAGATTATCAGCGCTGCGGAGAACTGGAGCGCTATATATTCTCGAGCTGTCCACTTAGTGGATTATCCATTTCGGTCACCGTTCATTGGCCGGAGCTTGACGAGTAGCTCGCCACGGAGCGTCCACAACTCGTGATAGAATTGAAAGGAACGGAATGCGCTTCATTGCGGCGAAGACATCCTCCTGAGTTCTATACTCTTGGCCGCATGAATCTCGCCGGCCATCCATTACCTATGATTTTGTCATCGCGTTAACCCTTAAATTAGGTTTAACGCGGCCTCCCATTTAACGCACCTGCGCGATTACATCAAAGCCTGCAGCTTTTTGCAGCTACTGAAAGCGCTCTGATAACGTCACGCCGAAGTGAACATGTCCACTAGACAGACCCAGAATAGCTTCCACCCCCCACCCCCGCAAAAAAAAAAAAAAAAACGCGCTAACCATCCGAACGCGTATGCTTGTAAGCGGTACATTCATAAAAGCGCTCTATTCAGCCTGAGGAGGTTTGCGCTTGTGACATTGTTTAAGGCATCGCTTCTAGGTACTAGAGGTCCAGAGTTAAGATACTGCTGTCAGAACAATTTGAACATTTTTATTTATCTCTATATAGTGTACATGTGCACTGCGATTACGTCACTCGTGTGCGTGTGCACGCGTATGTGTGTGACGTCAGAGTGAAAGATGCATCATACACCCATGTGAAATCCTTCAGGCTAGAAAGAAACCTTATCTTACAATAAAAAAAATTGCAAGACAGACATAACCTAGAGGCGAGCGTTAGTATCACCACCATCTATTAGATGAACATCGCATAATAATAACGCTTACGTTCTTAAGAAGTATAAGCCTCGGCCAGACTTTGGCAGAGCTCTGCAACGACTAGTTGTCTGTTCTTACTGCTTCATAACACTGGGCGTTATACGTCACACAATATGTTGCTGATGATTAGTGGCCGGATTCCTAGGGATTAAAAAATCGCGTTTTAGGCGCCAAGAATAGGCAGGAAAACCATCGTTTTAGGCCTCCAGCGCCGTGAATGTGTGTACATCAATCCTTTACATAAATGCAAATAATTAAACAAAAGATGTGCACGACTTTTATCTACAACAGCAAAGCAAAAAAAAAATTAGGCAGCTACGCAGTAGTACTGCCAAGCCTGAAGGAAGTGCAGAGATGAGTGAACTTACTTGTTTCTCTTCATTTTTTTCTTTCTGCCTTCATCTCTTCCTTTCCTTTTCTCAGTTCTGTCAATTTCCTGTATGTCCTTTTTGTCTCTGTCTATCCCTATTTCTTTCTTTCTCTCTCTCTCTCTCTCTCTCTCTCTCTCTCTCTCTCTCTATATATATATATATATATATATATATATATATATATATATATATATATATATATATATATATTTCTTTCTCGCTCTTTCTATTTTACAGCGAAAGCTGTTATGAGATCATTTCACCGGCCGTTTTTGGTGCCGTAGTTGTCCGCCGCCGCCGCCGCCGCTGCCGCTGCCGCCGTAACCGCCGGTGCCGCCGGTGTCCGTAACCAGTATCGCTCGAAATAAGAAAAAAAAACTAAATAAGAAAAAAATTCCAGGATGCAACGAGGTTCGAACCTGGGCCCTCTGCGTGGGAGCCCAGTATTCAACCTCTGAGCCATGCCGGTGCTTGAAACTGCTTTGCTAAAATGTCCTATACAGGCTTCATGTCGGGAAGGAACCACATTAGCATATGCAATATAGCGTGGCAGAAGAGTAAAATAAGCACCAAGCGTCGCACAACGCGAATTCTGTAACCAGGCGTCACACAATGCGAATTGCGCAACGAGTAGGCTGTTGAATGCTTCCAACCCATTACAAAGGACCCTGCCATAATTCTTCATCGTCATCAGGCACAGCATCAACAAAGTGCGCATAATGCCTTACATGGGTTTAGCAGGTACCAACGCTCTCCGTAGAATTACGAAAAATGGCAGAGTGCCTGCTGCCCTACTTCTCAAAAATTACAATTATTTATAGCGTAGTGGGTTCCTCGCAAGTGCACTTGTATTGGTTGCCATGGAAGCCCATAAGCGCATGATCCACTTCCTCTGGGTCTCAGTAAAATTACAATGATTTATAGCATAGTGGGTTCCTCGCAAGGGCACCTGTATTGGTTGCCAAGGAAGCCCATAAGCGCATGATACATTTCCTCGGGGTCTCAGTAAAGTTCTTCGCCCCCCCCCCCCGCGTCTCTCTCCCACGTCAACGTATGTTATACAGCATGACGGGAGAGGGAAATAGCGACCGGGCGTCACCCAATGCAAATTACATAACTGGTGGGCCGTTTAAACATTCCAACCCATTACAAAGGGCTGCGCCATAATTCTTCATCGTCATCAGTCGTCGCGTGAACAAAGTGCACATAATGCCTTACAGACGTGTAGCTGGTGCCTCGCTTCTCCACAGAATGACGAATAATGGCTTAGTAGGTGCTTCCAAACTTCACAAAAATTGTGATTTATGGCGTAGTGGGTACCTTTCTAGTGTACTTGTATTGTAGCCCCAAGAGAGCTTAACGGGCTCTAGAAACGCCGCTCTTCCAGCTTTCGCTGTGACTGTGCTGCGGTTTTAGCGCAGGCCTGGCGTTTTTTCTTTCTCTATCTCTATTTCTCGCTTCCTCTAGTTTCTATTTCTATTTCTGTCTATACTTTTCTCTCACACCTCTTCCTCACCCTCACTCCCTTTCCCACCCCCTTGCTGTACTATACTATACAACGCTATGTTTTGCTCCGCTAGCGTGCCTGGATAGCCGAGTGGTTACAATGCACGCCTTCGGAACATCGGTACGCTGATTTGGAGCCGGCATCGTTAGGTAATTTTTTTAGCCAAGAATTTTTCTCTTTCTCTTTCATTCTTACTCACACACGTGCCGACACAGAATCACTTCGACTTTACCGTGCTTAAACCTTCGATAACTCGCTCTCTCGAAGACTCAAGAAACGGTCTCAGTCAGGGTTAGTATCATTAAGACTTTCGGCAATACTTCCAGTAACACTTTCAGTGAGACTCAGTAAGACTTTGAAGAAGAAATGAGTAAGTCGACCCGTGAATTATTTAGCCAGCCTACACGTACAGTGATACGAAGGAACAATATACAGTGACAGCAAATTCGGCAGATGACACGCCTTTTGGGAATCGGTTTCATGTGAAGCATTCAGCGAGTAGTTCTATGCTGCATTTTTTTTTTTTTGGCTTTCAGCCAAGCGTTGCGAGGTGGATTGACGTGTTTTTGTAATGGACTATAGTTGTGTGCACATCGTGGGCTTACCAGGCACGACGAAAACACTGGCGTTTAACGGGTAACTTATGGTCTCATGTAACATCAGCACTCACGTTAGAGCGCAGACGTCAGTTTTCTCGAAACGAAGTGCACGCTACATTGCGACGATGTGAATGCCATGCGTAACTTTCACTGCGTATTCCTCCGGGGTTCAGCAACGCTTGAATATAGCTTGTTGAATCATAGGAATACAAAGGTAATGTTTATTAGACTGCTATCAAAGCGGAGCCAACTCTGGAACCACAATTGACGTTACGCGGACATGACACCTGTATCATAGAAATACATATGTAGTGTTTATTGCTTTACTATAAAATTAGATGGCCGGCACTACAACCACAATTGACGTTGCACAGACATTACGCCTGCATAGGGTCTTCTTACGAAGCAGTTTCTAGACCTGGCGTGGCTCTGTGGTAGAATATCTGGCTGCCACGCAGAATGCTTTGGTTCGATTCCTGCTGAAATCCTAATTTTTATTATTTGCATTGCTCGTGTAAACGCTGCCGGTGTTGGTTTTTGAAATTACGAACGTGTGTTCTCGCCGTTCCTGTTAAGATATAAACTGTCAATCACCTGTGGCGCATACCCGTATATCGCGCCCCGTGCTATACGGGTATGTGCTACACGTGCCGGGAGGAAAGTGTTTGACGACATACGCGACAGGATTTTCACGTTATTCATGTCGTGACCAGACAGTCATATTCGCGAAACTCTCTTACCTTCTCATGCCAATTTGCTCTCCACCAAGTCAAGGAGTCGATCACGAGAGTGCCCAGACGTAGGCAGATAGATAGATAGATAGATAGATAGATAGATAGATAGATAGATAGATAGATAGATAGATAGATAGATAGATAGATAGATAGATAGATAGATAGATAGATAGATAGATAGATAGATAGATAGATAGATAGATAGATAGATAGATAGAAACGCTCAAAGTGCCTAGTGTTCGCTATGAAATGCTTCGCATTTAGAAGTAACAATGAATTAAGTTCAGTCCATAAGAAGAACAATCCTTCAATACATTCAGGAACAATGCGACAACAGAAAACAACAACAAGAAAATGTGCTAATGAAGATAGACAGCACTCTCACGAGCCTATAGCAACATGGCAGAATATTAACGAAATCCGCAGATCACGAAGAATCAAGCGAAATTTAAAAAAAAGAGTTGATGAGGCCATATTTCGCAACATATTGTGCGCGTCCAGGCGATCCCAAAAGTTTTTTCTTGTCCTTTTTTTTCACTTCAGTATAAGCCTCGAGTTCCAGTGCACAGTAGACGCGGTCCTACAACCCTTCCGCCTCGACATAGCATGAGCGCCTTGTTTTACGGATCGGAACTACCAAAGAAAACGACGTCATCAATGGAGGCTTCTGTTGAGTACAGTCTCGCTGAAAGCACGCAAGCATGGAAAGAAGTTTGAAATAGGACAGCTTCCATGGAAATGTTTGGAAGCTACAACAAGTCAGTGCAGGTTACTCCTCATGCAATTGCTATTGTTTCGCTTGAACGTTTAAGAGTTAGCCTTTAAGTATATAGTCTAGAAGTTCTTGTTGTGCCGTCAGTGCCCGACTCATTCATGTCTGCAGACCCCACACCAGCTGTGCAAGTTTCTTGCTATTATTAAGCAACTTTCTTTCTTTCTTTCTTTCTTTCTTTCTTTCTTTCTTTCTTTCTTTCTTTCTTTCTTTCTTTCTTTCTTTCTTTCTTTCTTTCTTTCTTTCTTTCTTTCTTTCTTTCTTTCTTCTTCTTTCTTTCTTTCTTCTTTCTTTCTTTCTTTCTTTCTTTCTTTCTTTCTTTCTTTCTTTCTTTCTTTCTTTCTTTCTTTCTTTCGGCGCCACAAGTGTTCAGCGCAGAACTGATCGACTAGCTCACTCTTGCGACACAAAGAGAGCTTGCTGTAAAATCCTTGTCCTTCTTTCTTAGGAGCCACATTAGAAGCAACAGTAAATTCGTAAAATCATAAAGAAAGACGTAAAATGTACAAAGAAACGGCTGAATAAGGACAGTTTCGTACAGGCCTCCCCACACCCGCCGGGGTACGCATTTGTCGGCGAATCAAAAGGCCAGCCTGGCAAGCATTTGTTCTTCGACCGTTCTAGTTTTCTGTAAAACGGAGCCAACAATGCGACTGGAACGTTAAAGAAAAAAAAAAGAAGAAGAGCACCCAGCCATGCTCTTACATAGTTTTCATTTCGTCGTTAGCTTCCAAAAACCGGAGCCTGGTTCACTTTTTACCGCGAGAAACTGCCGTTCAGCGCCATTCGAATACATCGGCTTGTCATTCAAATCGGTTTGAATCGAAACGTAGTTTTTTTGTAGTGCTTCTTCGATATCCTCCATTTAGGAAAGCCTCCCGTTCCTATTTTCTTTTCCGTTGCATCGATCTCGTTCATGCGAACAGCTTTTGTAGAGGCACAAAGAGTCGGAGGCAACAATGCGTCCAACAGGCGGGCATACACAGAAAGATGCACAGTCGCAATCATACAGACACAGAAAAGCGCAAGGTCACATACCCCTGTGTTATATGCAGAATCCAAGCACGCGAACACGAAAGCGCGTATAGAAAGTACGCTCTAACATACGCAATCCAGCGTCATAGAGGCGGCCCAATTTGTGTGGCTGGTTTCGTCTTGTACAACGTCGTTATTTATCGGCATTCGACGCTGGAGAAGGGAACCCCGGGACGTCGATTCATTGCGCCAGGCCACAGCGAAAAACGCGATGACGTGTCTCCTATAGGGCCGATTGTTTATCCTCTAAATGACGCAAGGCGGGCCGGGCCGCATAAACTTCCGTCACGATGGCAATCGTCTGAAAGCATACCCCCCCCCTCCCCCTTGTCACGGGGCCGGCGCACTGCCTCTTCTCTATCCTGGAGGCACCGAAGGAGACAGCCATGAGTAAAGACCGAAAACATTGAAATACCCAGCGATGAAAATGAAGTTACGAAGAGGAATGCAGTGAATGAGGTAAAACGACGCTGATGTAGGCCACTAGTTTAGCCTGGTTGGTTATCAGTGGGAAGACACAATATCGCGTTCAATTAATGCAGTGCGCATGCCAGCATTAATACCTGGCTCCTTCTGTTACCTACAGACGTGTGCCCGCGATAATATTCCGGTACCGCAACGCGAGCTAACAAATACATAATACATATGAAAAGCGAGACATTCAATTACTTTTTTTTCTGCTGTACTGTCAGGCTTCGGTGCGCGAAAGTGCTTCCGCACGTTGGTGCTTTCTTGTATAGCAGGGGTCTCAAACTCACTTCAGCTATAGCGGGCCGCAGTTCAGCAATTTAGTCCCGCAAGGGCCAGGACAGTGAAGAAGGTTGAAGCGAGGGGGGCGGACAAATGTAACCTAACGCTGCCATTTGAAAGAACGTGTTTCCTGATTCAGGCAGACCTCTAAGCTTTTCTACCACAATAAACCTCTCTCTCCGATATCTCATATATAGATCATTTCTCAAGTGGATGTGCCGTCAGGACACGAAATACATACACAATGATACGGATTCCCAGAATGACTCAAATCAGTGTCCCGATTCTGAAATATAGAAATTTTGTTCCATGGTTGTTTCAGCACATAATGACCACATGGATTACCTCACGAAAACAAATATCCTTGAGACCAGACCTGTCTCTGTGGCTTACCCCAACAAAGCGTTATTAATCGCAATAGGCGAGCAAATAATGCGACTACCATTTAGCAAAGTCGCAAACATTTTATTCATTGTGAAGCAACGGGTCGCGTGCTTGAGAGCCCTATTTTTTAGAAAAAAATCACGCCATATTCACGAAGTGAATGATGATTGAAGAGCTGGCTCGGAGATAATGGGGCAAACCGTGAATGCTACGTACAATTCCTCTACCGACATATAAAGACGTGACACGCTGTTATAGTTGCGATTGCATGGTCAGGTTGTTGTCGAACCACAAGCGGCCGCAGACCTTGCAGCTGTGGCCGAACGTGTGGTCGAGGAAATCGCGCTTGAAGCGCGCGTCGGCGCCACCAAGTTCAGGTAGCGACCGCTTTTGGCGCTTGACCGCTGCACTCCGCGCCCGTACCTCTTCGAGGTTCTCTTGCCGCCGCTTCCGGCGCTACTTCGGTTTCGCGGGCTTGTATATCGGGGTCCGCACGACGCTGACGTCTCTGTGCGGCCTCGCGAGCTCTCGCCGCAGAGTCTTGGCGGCGAGCTCGCGATGCTTCTGCCTTGCGAGCCCTCCGCTCCGCCGCCTTGTCTTCTTCGTTCATGTTATCAGTATCGAAGCACACCGACTGACGACTGTCGAAAGAGAGAGGAAGCGCGCAGTTGTGGCCCTCTAGCGGTCTCCTGTCAAACTAGAGCACGCGCCAGAGTGGAGCGAGCGCCGCATGGTACAGTTGGCTATGCTATATGTGGTTTTGCCTGCATTAATATAATCCTCAAGATGCTCGAAGAACAAGAGGAAGAAGACTTCTTTTTCGTGCGAGCTGCGCCTGTAGTGGTCGCCTCTGGAACTAAGGTTACGCTTACGGCGCGGGAGTTTGCCCCAGCTTAAGAACCTGGCGAGCCAGCTCCTATAGAGAGAAGAGAGCAAGAAAGAAAGACAAAACTAAAGAGAAACGAAAACCCCGCCCGGCTCCGCGCTTTCTTCAGGCTTGGCACCACTAATTCGAAGCTGCCCTGATTTTTTATGTTGTTGCACAGTTATTTCCTTGTTCATCACACTCATCTGCAGCAGCGTGCTAGGCGTGCCGCACCAGGCAAACCTCTCCTGTATTCTCATTATAGAGACTCTCTCTGTGCGTATTGCTGTTCTTGAAGGAAGAAAAAAGGTGGCGCTATCTTCTAGAAACCTATCTTCATCTCCCAGCATAAAGAAAGCTCGACGAGACGAGAGAGACAATTTGCTAATTGTGACTGTTCGTTGCAGTGTTGCCACATTTTGCGACTCTAATGGAGGTGAACAATTGGGCGAGATAGCGGAGCTAACAGCTCTTGATAAACCCTGTTTCTTGACAGTCCCTCCGACAAGCACTTGCAGCCCACGTTGTGTATGTGCGGCGGGTGATTAAAACAAAAAAGAATTCTGGAGGTGCCCTTACCATTGACATGGGTGTCCGGTAGCAGAACTTACGCGTCGCGTTCGTCTGCCCTGGCGTATTCTTTGGGTTCACTTTATATTTCGCGCGCTGCTGAAGCGGATCTCAGAGGCCACGCAGAAAGAAGCGCGTGTTTGAGATCCGCTCCGCCAGGTGCCACAACGATGCCAGCTGCTCACAATTTTTCAATGAACTCAATCGATTAATATGAATTATTATCCTTGCAGTTACGTGACCCTTATTTTAAGTGAAATTGCGCTCCGATATCATGTGTATCTAATATAATTCTTAACTTGGAGCAGAACCATCCATTTCTAGGCTTTTTATTAATGTTCTTTAAGCTGGAAGTAACTGCTCGACCGGGCATGCTTAAAAATGAAAGTGTCACTCAGCGTTAGTGCAACTAAATATAAATAAGTAAGTAAACAAAGAAACAAACAAACAAACAAATAAATTAATTAATTAATAAATAAATAAATAAATAAATAAATAAATAAATAAATAAATAAATAAATAAATAAATAAATAAATAACAGAGGTATATCGCTCTTACCAGGCAAATGGGTAAAAGTGATTTTACACCGCGTCACAGCAGCTGCTTTTTTCTGCATACCATACTCTGCATTTTACATTAAAAACAATCAAGGACAATAAGCGGCAGGCCTAATGTGCAGATCCGAGTTGCTCGCAATAAGGCACCATCTCCGAGATGAAGAACGCGAAAGACAGAACAGGTGAGCAACAAACGCACGGCGCTGTGTGCATGTGTTTTCCGCTGGCCTGGAGGCCCGTCTTTTGCGTTAAGCGGGGGACAGACGGGTCCGATTTTCCATGCGATCCGACGGCCGACGCCGCGGTGGGGGAGAGGGAATGGTGGCTGTACGATGCTATGAAAGGTCACCATTCCGGTTTCCCCTCCGCCGTGTCGGACGTCGAATCGCGTGAAAAATCGTACCGTCTGTCTCGCCCTTTACTATTCCCTACAAGCGCCAGCCTTAGTGACGAAGATCAATAGAAGCGCATGCGAAAAACCCGCGACTGCCCCTCCAATATGAAAACAGACAGGCTGCAGGTTTGCGATTTTGTAGAGGTATAGCTGCGTTGGCGATCTGCATTATTAAAATATACGCGCGTACGAATTTGCTACGACTGGCAGTTTTTGAAGCGAGAACACCCCGAGACGCCACGTGGGGCAGCGGCCGAGCGCTTTAATCTGTCCGTCGAGAGTTTCATTCTGAAAAACAAACACGTTAGGAAAGGCTGCTTGAATTCGCAATCTCTTCGGACACACGTGCGGTAGTGAGGTGGAAGATTGGGGCGCTACGCTAATACAGAAATTCACCTCTGAAGCGCCATCAGGGAGAGCATTCTTAGTTCGCAGGGTTAGCGCATGGGCGATGTGGTTTCGGTGCTGAAATTCCAGGCACGAAACCAACAGCCAATGCGTAAGTAAGCGCTTGCAACTTGTTTTACGTAGCATATATTCTGCAACGTTTGCCAAATTCGAAAGCGCATGTGTTCCTGAGATAGAAGATTGCGGTGCTATGTGCTTACAGAAGTTTGTTGTTAAAGCGTTATCAAGGAGAATGTGCAGTATGTGGAGCTAGCATCTGAAGTGTGGTTTCGGCACTCAAATATATGAGGGCGTGAGAACGATAACCGTTTTACAGATAGGCGTTTTCAACATGCTCTACGTATGCGAATGTCTTGTATTTCTTTTCGCAAGTTGTAACACGCGCGCTCAGACACTTGCGGCGTCGCGTTTGCGAGCGCCGAAATTAGTCTTGCTTCGACTCTCTGCGGTGAATAGCTGGGGAATACGCGCCGTGATTTCGTATTCACCAAGGACGATCATTACACGTTAAAACGAAGCGTCTACTCGTCAAACACAATGTCTGAAGCGATGGCGGCGAGTTCGCGACAACGCTCTTTCGTAAGAGCAGCTGTCAACCAATCGTTATGTCTGACATATATCTACGAAAAGATTATGGACCAATGATAGATAGCACCTAGGAGCCGAAAGCTTTGCCGATTCGTTTTCAGATTCTCACGATCTACGGCCCGACGGCCGTCGCTTGTTCATATTACAGGCCTACGTTTCGCGATCAGGTCCTATAATCACATGCTCAACGCTCATCGAAGGGTTCTATTTTGTATGTCAATATTTCATTTGGAAAGGGCACGCTTCGTTTACAATTCATGTATATTGCACCCAAGTGGCTTCCTATGGAACCATATAATCATTTGTCCTCTTGAAGCTGCTTCCAATGCCCTTACCATTCAAGTTGCCTGTACAATCTCTATTGAATATGCAAATGTTGTTGCGCTCTTTGTTGAACGCATCAAAACGCTTTCCTTTAGTCTCTACCCGCTCGGCCGAACCGCAATTATTCTTAGCAGCGTATGTAAATTACCAAATGTATATTGTCAATATGTACAATGGGACAGTATTATAATGGCTGTATCGGGGGTCGCTGAACTTTTACTAAGATATTTCTCATCAATAGACGACTATGCAGAAATAAGTTCGTGTTTGTTGTGTTTTGCTTCACGAATATCCAGGTATCCAAGCGACCAGTCTTTGTCTACAGAGGGCAGTGCAATCGACCGTGAGGCGGTGACCGTTATTCGAGACCTCCCGTGCGACATTAAGGCCTCGTACTTTGTTCGCCGCTTCATTCGATAATGGAATCAATTAAAAATACTCACGCCTTCCTTGACATTGACTCCCCTGTCGTTTTAGACTGGGACAGCAAGCCGTCCGATCAATCGTATACCCCACTCGCTACTTCTTGAAATATGAAGATAACAGGACAGCTTCGGTCGGAAATGCATACACCACGCCGTTGTCGTATAACCTTTAACCGTGTCATCGTCATGTTTCCGCACAGGACCGTGGTGTACCACGGTGTTTGTGTGATAGGTCATTAAGCAAACCCCAGGCAGCCATCCCCTGTCGCCACGCCAGTGCGCCGTGATTCACATCTTGTGGTTGGGAATTTGCACGCACTGCGACCATAGCGTTGCAGAGAAACTCTTTAGTATCGGTACTAAACTACAGACTCGGTTGTCACATTGAGTCCCCCCATGGTGGATCAATTCCGGTCAAGAATCCCAATCTAACCAAGCGCTCAGGAGAACACCCAACCCAACCAACCATCCAGCCGAACAACTAATCCATGACTACGCATAAATTTAATCTACCTTCACCTAGACAAAAGGAGAAGATAACTTCATTCAGATTCACTAAATCGGGCCCGTTTGGACAAGAGGCGTCATCATAAAGGTGAAAGAGAGGACACCAACGAAAAAGAATGCGTGTCGGCTTCCCTGGGGAGAGCCTCCACAAGGTGAACCTCCACAAAGCCTTCTTTACTATGTTCGCAATCCACAAGGTGATTGCGAACATAGTAAAGAAGGCTTTGTGAACAAGAACATTAGAAACAAGGCTCCCGTCATGGAAACCGAAAGGTCTTTTTCTTATTTTTTTGTTGTCGCGATGTCCAACTTCTTTACCATAATCACGGCGCTCATGTTCCCCCCACACCGAGTCAATGACTGCGAGAAGTACCACTCTGTGGGACCTACATGTGTCAGCTACCCAGTCATACGAGTGAATGGATGACTACAAGACTGACCTCCGCCAGAATTCTACTGTGAACTCGCCAGAAACTCTCATCGTTTTACGACTGAGCAATGGGGCAAATTCTCGTACCAAATGGTGGCCAGGAATATCGGTGGCCTGGTGAAATCTGCAGTCCTTAGACGTCTGATAAATACATCAAGTATGACCCCTCCGAAGACGCGGTAAAACCTTGTTAACACTACCTGCCAGCGTCAAAGCTCTTGGTAATTGGCACGCTGTACTTTATTTTTATTTTTTTTTTTGCGAAAACTGTCGCAAGATATAGGCAGGAGAACAAAATGACGCATAATAAGCGCATGCAGTACTGTTTATGCAGGTACTGCACTAACGTGTACAAACATTTGTCGTCCGTTATCCAAAGGGTATTGTCCTACATAACATAACGCTTCATTTTGGCCTGGCCTGCGTATCTTATGCCTAATATCTTGAATGGGAAGCCGCCTTCCCAGACGGCGATGAACGATCGCTGTGAACGTGGTGGTTGAGTACTTGGGGCCACTTTGTGTCTGTTAACCGTACGTCCACTGCTGCAGACGTAACCAATGCGTATAAATAGCGCACAAAGACACAGCAATCGCATGATGTCGCTATCTAGCCAAGTTATGAGCCAAGACAAGCACACTGCAGGGCAACGTGGGGGCAACAGCGAGAATCCCGATCCCCGAGAGGGGAGATCCAACTCCGTAATTCCTACCAAACATGTACAACCAATAAGCCCAGCTTTCCGCAATCCGTAATTCCCCTAATGCGTTTGCGCAGAGTGCACAACATGTGCAGGGCGGTAAGTAACTTGGGCTTCGGCGCTGCTCTCCGTTTGCTCATCCCTAAGCACCGACATCGCCTCGTTCGCGGTTAGATAGACCAAACACGGCGTGGAGATACACAGCACTGACCGCAGAGATGTCGTCTATCTGTGTGTTTGAAACAGTGCCGTCGACTCCATTGCTTCCCCGATGTGAACGATTAAGTATGCGGTAATATCGCTGTTCATCAGACCTAGAGGGATGGATAACCGTTTACCTGTTCGATGCAGTCGCGATATAAGCGGCAGATAAGAATGATAGCACTTATCACCAGACGCGTACATTCAGGGACATCACTCTATCCCTTTATTTCATTTTATTTTCACGCTGCGAAAATATAACTGATGTCGTGTGGGCTCTTAGAGAGGAGAGTGTACAGCACCTTTACAGGTTGAATTTTTCTTTATCCTCTCTCTCTCTCTCCCTTTTTATATTGGATATAACGATTATTCGGCTATGTTAGAAAAGTACTTTAGTCTTTATATTCAACAGTCACTAATGAAAGATACATTCATAATGAATAAATGGAAATGAACATCTAAAACGCTCGCTTTGTCCGTGTAACACTGATCCGCTGTTTATAAGGTCACCTTAATTGTTACGCTTATTGTGAAGCACCGAAGAAATATAAGGTACATAAATAGTGACGGATCTTCAAGGAATTCGTAAAAAATTAGACGGAAATAAGCATTTACGCGCCTAAATTAACGATGCCTAATCACACTTAAGCGACCGTTTCAAGCCCCGTAGCGTTCAATAGTGGGTGGCCCTTCGTAAAGCGCACCGTCCAAGGGCTAAGCTTTACCGCTCCTAATGGACAGATTAAACTAGTAACGTCCCGCACAATATAGACTACAACTATTTGCGAAGAGACACGCTATCACGAACGACCTGCCTCCCTTATCTACCCACGCGGTAAAAAGATAGTCGGACGTATCGCCTCGGAAATTGCACGAGAAACCGTGCCACTTTACGACGACGAACCAGATAAAATCGGCCTTATTCTGCGTTACAGGCTATACAAGCAGTGAAGAAGCGAACTGAAACAGCCGCTTGGGAGGGATTCTACAGTGAGCTTTGCGCCCGAGATCGTTTCGGAGGCTAAGTTTCCGCCACTAAAACGTGCATTCCGCTCGAGCGGAATGCACGACGTTTCACTGCCATTGGCTGGATCAGTGCTCATATATACGGGCGTCACTGGACCGCAGCCGCGTGCACCGAAACCTTGCAATAGTCCCGTCTATAGCTTGGCGTCCCATTTTCGGATGTGGAAAAAATGAAGGCACGCGCAGAAGCGATCGTTTGGGATTGCCGTAAATACTGATGTAGCGGGGATGGGATTCTACGCCAACGTGGGAGTGCACCGCTTCGGCAAAACTAAGTGTAGTGCCAACCCCAATGCTGGCTAAAACACGTTGGCGGGTTAGTTGGCTAGCATCCATGAAGAGTGAGTAAGCGCGACTAGACGGGGACGAAGAAAGAAAGAAAACACCCAATGTTGGATGGCGTGTATAATCGTTGGTGGATGCCGCTTCGACACCGTGGTTCCGTTCTCGGGATAAGCCTTTACTCTCGACGTAAAAGCAATGGCTGTTTAGTGAGCATGCACCGCGATAGGCTGACGCCGCATTGGAGAGAGAGAGAAGGGGAAAGGAGGGTTCTGAGTGACGTATCATCGTACCGAATCATCGTACGTATCATCGTACCGAAAGAGGAAAGAACGGTAGATTGCAAGGATGTTAGCAGGGATAAGGTGTTTGGTTGGCTACCCCACGCCGGGAAAACGGCAAAGCGGGTAACCCGGTGAACGCATGCGCGTGCGCAGATAGCGGCATGCAGTCAAGGGCATTCGCACAAATCAGACATACTAAAAAAAAAAAACAAATTATGGCAGCTTAGCACTAGTAGTGCCAAGCCTGAAGGAAGAGCGCAGCTGGCTGGCCTTCTTTGTTTTTCTTTATTTTTTTGTTTCTTTCTTTGTCTTTCTATTTCTTGTATCTCCTTATTTGTATCTGTTTCTTTGTATTTTTTTCTCTCAATTTCTTCTCTTTCTCGCTCTATCTATCTTTATTTCTCTTTCTGTACTTTCTTTCTCTTTCAGTCCTGCTATCTGCTTTTCTTTCTATCTCTTTTTTTCTGTCTGTTTCTTTGTCTTTCTATCTCTTTATGCAGTGCTGGGCAGTATCGAAGATACATGTATCTTAGATACTATCTTAGATACTCTATGGGTATCTTGTATCTGTATCACGATACGTCTCGAAAGACGAGTATCTGTATCTGTATTTCCGATACATTAGAAGATGTATCGTGTATCTTAAGATACAAGATACTTCTATCGCAACACAACCACGCGAAACAATAATCGCTGGCCAAGCTCCGATTCTCACGCTGGTACTGGTGCCACTAAGCCATCTGAATAAGTCTAAGGGCAGTGACGTTATCTTATTTTTACGCCAGAGTAATCCAGTGAGGGTCGAAGATCAGGAAGACAAGCATGCGGAGGTCTACGCCCAGCCCACGTACCTTTTGTTCTCTCGATTTCTTTTCTTTTTAGTTGCGCCAATACTGCGACACTTGCTCTTAGCCACTGTCTTGCACCACGTACTCCAGTGCGTGCGGCGTCTATCGCGCAAATTCTGATGTTGTTACAGTGTCGTTATTAGGGAGTTTTAGTGCCGCCGCCCCAAAGCGGCTTGGGTACGTAAGCCCTTGCGTTCCTTTGTATTCTCCGTGGATGCAGCTGGGAGTACAAAGGAACGCAAGAGCGTGCGTAGGCGGGCCGCTTGGGGGCCCCGGCACTAAAACTCTCTAATGAAGATTCTCTTGCCTCTTGCTCCGTAACGAAATGTGATGCGTGCGAGAATGGGGTTGCTTTGCGTCGCGTGGATTTTACATATCAGCGATTTGAAGGACCTCGTGGATGTAAGTTTGACTTGCATGCAATGAATTAACTTTTATGCAAATAAGATTCTGACAACTTCAGCACCACTGGTACTGATGCTAGATCTAATAGAGCAAGCGTTTACCTAAGAGAAAATATCTTGGCGTACCGTATTTTTCACTTTCATCTACATTTATTCAAAGAATTTATGAAATCATAATTTGATTATTAGCACAAGTGCTTTCTTAGCTGTCATTTTGCATCACATACATTACCTAGGTCGCTGCACTGTTTTTCCGGTCTGGTCACTGCAGTATGTCTTTTGTAACGCGCTCCCAAAATAAGATTTCTGCTTTATTCTTCTAACTATCTGCTTTATTTGTACGACTGTTTACAGATTTACACGTTGCCAAGGCGATTTTGAGAACAAATATATTATTATGTGGGCGTGCCTTGAGTATACAGTACAAAATATTCTGCTTACCGCTTAAGAAAATAGCGAAATTGAGTTTTCATTATAATAACGGAAATCATTAGGAGCTATCTTAAAGTTGTTAGGAAGGGGATTTGAGAAAAGTTGTTTTACTGAATGCTCCGTTTTACTCATGAGCGTCCCAACGAGTCGTTTCAGGCAATTCTCCATAGGCACTGAATTTTCTATTGTCTCAACAGGTAAGTTGACGATACTTCATGCTGATAGCTAATAAGGGCGCCGTCTGTATTGTGTTTCTGTACTCATTCAATGTGAATGTTTGATACACAACCACCTCTCTATTTTACTTATATTTGTTTTCTTGTCTTAGGCCTCCTTAAATATTTTTCGTATTACTAATCGCCATGTAATGGAAGCTATAAGCGGCAATAGCGCGAATAGCGGCGGTGTCCTGCGACGTTTTGTGCTACTATACAATACGTCTGAGACATTTCGTGAATAAGCAATTGCAATTTATGGGGCATTTATGCGAAGTCTCTCTGGGCGGAGCTTACACTTTTTCTTACGCTGTAACTGACTGTAGAAAAATCATCATTACTCAGCTTCGAAACAATTGCTTTGTCTCTCCATGATTTTTTCACTCGTTGAAGAAAAATTGCTAAAATATTCTACGTTAGTGAGTATATAAACAAAGAATCCCTTACGCTAAATAGAACATGGAAATTCATTGCAGTTTTACGTCATCTACGTATACACTAAGGGTCTCAAACTCAGCTTATGGTCGGCGGGCCGCAGTCGCGAAATTTAGCTCCAAGGGCCGGGACAGTGATGATGGTGGGGTCGGAGAGAGTTTGAACAAAATGACGTTGCCATTTGAAAGAAAGCCTTTCCAATATCTCATATATAGGTCATTTCTGAAGGGGATTTGGAGTCAGGATTCGAGAAACATCGATACCGATGTACACAACGAGTGAAATCTGGACGCGGATTGAAATATAGTCTTTGTTCCACGATTATGTCTCAGCACATGGTGACCACATGTTCCTCACGAAAGAAATGCTTGAGACCAGTCATATGTCTGTGTAGCTCACGAACATACTTATTTAGAAAATAAAAACAAATGGGACGGAGACGGTCATGTGTGCCGGCCGGGCCGCTAGCGAACGCTCTCAAACCCCGTATACACCATGCGTCCCTCCCCCCCCCCCCCCCCCCCCCAAAAAAAAAAGAGTCGCTACCAGCGTTGCTGCTGCTGTACACCTGTCCGGATATATGGTATTGTGCAAACGGACAAGGTAAAAGTCCACACCGGCCGGTATTTGCGCCGCCGTGCGAAGGCTTCTTAGTGACGTTATTCTGATTATATGGCAACCCGCTATAGCTTGTGGCAAGCTGAGCAGCGACTCTCATCAACTGCAAAATTGACAAGCAAGAACCGCTGTCAGCGAAGTGTATAAAGAGTTGTCCTGTGAAGAAGCTAAAACAAGCCCCAATAAGTTGTTTTGGAAGGAGACTAATGTACTTTGAGCAAGAAGGGCGAAACTTTTAAGATAACAGACATTTCATTCAAGTGAAACAATATAGGTCAGCCCGGTTGGGACATTTTCAAGCATACATTCTCATGTATAGGCATTTGCTGCTACACTATATGGATGTATATTAACAAATTTGAGAATGTATCGAAGTATCTTAAGATACAATTGCCAAGTATCGTATCGGATACAATTATTGCGGCAGTATCTTGTATCTGTATCTCCAATACTTTTTGCCTCGGTATCTTGTATCGTATCGCGATACAATTTCAAAGTATCTTTGCCCAGCCCTGTCTTTATGTCTTTATTCACTTTATTTCTCTCTGTTTTTATTTTTCTTTCTCTCACTTTCTTTCCATCTTTCTCTCTGCCTCTTTTTCCTCGTTCTCTTCATTTCCATCTTCTTTCTCTCTCTCTCTCTCTTTCACGTGCTCCACTTCACCGAGCGGAGTTTTTGGTTTAACGCTCGCACCTGCTGTACTCGGCAGTGGGGCTTGCCCAATTCCTGTGCCGCACACCCACCTCTGGTTTTCTGTGGCCACCAAAGTTCTTACGGCCGGCTTAAATACCTCCGCTGTTAAAGGGACCGACAACTGATTTTTCTCGACCCATTTCTTTACGGCGCGACAGAAACCTCACCTTTCGCATTGTTTGTAGCTGCAGTAGTTAATCCCAAAAGCCCGTAGTTATTTTACAAGCAGCATTTTTCGATCTGAAAGGCTCTAAATACGGACGCACCTTTCCTCCTGCAACGCAGAGAATTGATAGCGATGCCGCCAGCCCTTCTCGCGATTTATGAATGCTATCGTTGTTCTGTTTTCGCAGGAGTTCCTGTAACTATGCTTTACCACCTTTATTTAGAGCTTTTCAGCTACTTTTGAAGATAACAAGCTGTTACAATGAGATGATGTGGCATTATACACCTTCCCTGTATTTGTACCGCGTTGTGTGCGCATGCGTACAAGGTTGTCTGCGCCTGTGTCATGGGTGGCTGGTCCCGGTGTCGCTACTCTCTAGATGCATGAGCCAAGCCAAGTCATCGAAAACGTCACTACGCATATGGGCGGCCGCGCCGAGTAGCAGTGCGCGTCATTTTTGAGACGAAGTGTAGGTAGCAAAGCTATGTCGCTCCAAAATCTTAGTGACCTGGAAACTGCGTGCACGATTGCATGAGCACGCTGAAAAGTTGCTCAAGACGCGCTGACGAGCATGGGATCATTACATCACGCGAAGGTAACGCCACTTTAATGCATACTGCTAATGCAGACCTTTATGTACATTTTAATGGAGTAATACCTTTTAATATAAAGAAACGAACGATATTTCAATACTAACAAAAAAATCGTCGACCGCGTACAGGAATCAATGGTCACGTGGCCGAGTTCATCGGATCGTTCATGTTTTTGCCGCCAGAGGCGCCACAGGTCATTAAGGGGCGGCTGCACCCCTTAATACCTCAATTTTGCACTGCGTTCTAATCGTAAGAGCCTCGGTGGGAGAGGGTCTTACGACTTAGCCACCCCCCCACACACACACTAATGCTTACGCTTACGCACGCCTTTGCTTACCAGGGACCGAATATCACAAGGACTTCTCTTTCGTAAGTGCGTTTTCCAATTGGTTAGCCGGCTTCGCTAATGATTTGTCCCACATCGTGATTGGCTGAAACATTCTCTTAGAAAAATTCTTAGCGTGAGACGGGTCGCCATAAATCCTGCAGGAAATGTTACCAAGTTACAACCAACCAATCAAGACGCTTTTGTAAATACGGGTCCAGGTTCATAGTGCGGTTGCCTACTCTGCCTATGAGGTTGGGCTTAGGGAGAAAAATATGAGGAGAAAAGGGCATGTACGAAGACTTCAGCTGCCAGTATCAGAGTTTCATCACCGACTCTGTATTCCCGCAGATGCCGGGTGTTACACGAGCCAGGAAAGTCACGAGACAAGCCTTGGCAAACAACGACACGCAAGCGAAGGACGGAAGTTACCCAACGAAGCGATGCTGCAGCTGCTGAGATGTCCGTCGCGGCGTGGGAACGGCACCACGTGCGTGGCTCACAAGTCGGCCGGTCGGAGCGCGAGAAATCATCCTATTTTACGGTAGCACGGAGCCACTCTTCCAGCACGTGCCTCCTCGCTCGAGCGCGAAGCCCGAAACCCGTTGGAACGTTGTTAGAGCGTAAAGGCTTTTTGTGTATCCAGCGCAACCAGTGCATGTACACCAGACTAATTGCAGAGCGCGCACAACGTGCTTAACTTCTACCAACCACTTGTTGTGGGCGTGTCGTGTTCTTTGCGTCAGAGTATATACCTGTGACTGTATACATAAGCTTGCGCCTGTTTATCCAGTAGTGCGGCCAAGTTTCACCGTAGCCCAACCCCCCCTCCCCCATTTTTGGAGCTTGAAAGAAAACAAGCTTCGCAATGAATGCAAACAAATAAAACGAAGTGATGACGTGCTTCTGACAACGGCCTGCCTTCGGTCCCCGGCTTTGGAGGTGTAAAAGGTGGTAAGTAAAGTGATCTTGGAATGAAATACCAGGGTTTGTCGGCCGCCATTTTCGTAAAATGCCTGCGTGGCCACAACCCTGAAATTTAAACAATGGTGGCACTGAACCGAATGAGTAATGGTATGTTGCAGAGTAGGTGCCTCCCTTAGATTGTAAGGGCGGAAGTGGAGTTCGCGGTAATATCGACAGTAATTGCCAGAAAATACCAGCCGTTATATTACGCCCACATAAAGCATGAAACTGCACCTTCACGGTGAACCCTTCATAATTGAGAAATGTCGCCACTATCATGCGCGAGCTATGACTCCTTTACTTTTCAGGGCCCGTGTTCGCCAAAACATCTTACGCTAAAAATTTTCGCAAGAGAATATTTCAGCCAATACCGATTCGGGACATATCATTAGCGAAGCGAGCTAACCAATGAGAAAACGCACTAACGAAAGGCAACTGTTGCGAATTCGGTCCCTGAAAACGAGCTCGACACTACTGCCGTACCTGTTCGGTTACGAAAGTGGACAAAGTCATTCGAGCGTCTCACGGCGAGGTAAGAAAGCCGCTGGTTTCGGTGGTCAGTGTGGGCTTAAGATCCATTTCGCGAGGCGGCCTCCATAAACCACGCGTACGACCGAGACCTGCGGGCGAACGCCACGATGCGTGTAGTTGGACGCCGCACACATAAAGCCCCCCGTCGTCGTTTTCGTGAGCGCGCAATGCGCGTGGCGTTATACACAACACACGCAGGTGTGTTAAAGCCCGGGGGAAACAGCGCGCAGCGTAATGCCGCGCAGCCGTTATATCGCCAGGGCCCGAGCACCTCGCGCGGAATCCGTGCACCGCACGTGGGCGGGAATGTGGACAGTAGATTATAGATGACTGTCCAGCGGCTGTGCGTTAGATAATGTTTTTGCGTGTTAGTCAGATAGTAACATTGTCTTAATGAGATTGCAGCGCCTTCATAGTCTTTCTCCTCATTCTATTATCTTTTAATTCTTTCACACCCCTTTCTCATATCTATCTATCTATCTATCTATCTATCTATCTATCTATCTATCTATCTATCTATCTATCTATCTATCTATCTATCTATCTATCTATCTATCTATCTATCTATCTATCTATCTATCTATCTATCTATCTATCTATCTATCTATCTATCTATCTATCTATCTATCTATCTATCTATCTATCTATCTATCTATCTATCTATCTATCTATCTATCTATCTATCTATCTATCTATCTATCTATCTATCTATCTATCTATCTATCTATCTATCTATCTATCTATCTATCTATCTATCTATCTATCCGCGAAATACCAGAAATGACATGCGGCATGCTGCGAATACATGTCACACAAAGATCTCAGTCACATAACACGAATGCCTGTATTTTTCATCACGACTACTATAGCTCAGGACATAGAGTTTCTTACAATAATACCTAGAGGGGAATCTGGCGCTAGTGTCTACGCGGGCTCCTTGAGACGCGCTTCAACCACCATGGGAATGATGGGAAGTACAGGCTTCGGATTTGCTTCGGATGGATTAGGTTCTTGAGATTCGCAACGCTTGTTTGCCGAGTGTAAAACAAAGTGATATGAAGTTACTTCCAATTAAAACTTGCTTCATTCTTTTGTATGTGAAACTTATTGCAAAAAGCTTGCGTGACCGTGAGGTGGAACTGAAACCTGGACAAATTCAACCACCAGGGTATGCATTGCTCTGCAATTGTGTTCCAGATTTGGCATCACCAAATAATGAATTATTTTTGTACAACACTTGAAAAAAAAACACGCTTGTTTTTCCCTCGAAAGTACGCATTATCTATTTATGGAAATAACAGTACTGTATTGAGTGAGAAGCACTTAACGTATCGTCTGCTGCGATGCCAGGTGCGTCTGTTCAAGTGGTCCGCCTCCAACGCATCTCTTGTTTTGTCGTGAAGTCGAGTCAGAGGAGCGCGACGGTGCGTCTACTTAGCTTCGCCGTGGTTTTACAGCTGATTTGAACGAGTTTTGGTAAGACGCGCTTATCAAACAAACGTGAAATCGATGCTGTTTGCGGCACTGACATGGAACGCTACATCTGTGCGCAGCGGTGAGTGCACGACGCTTTGCTAAAACTGTCAAATACAACCTGTAAAGCTGCAGCGTCGCAGCAAACCAAGAGATCTAGCGGTCTTCAGCCTCTTTGAAGAACAAAGGCGCTGCTTTAATGCTTTGAAACGCACCCCACTACCCACGCCTCGCGAAGAACGAAACTGAAACTGTAGAAAAAGATCCATAGACAGTTCGCTAGCTAACGCTATCCAATCCGAAGCCTGTACTTCCCATCATTCCCATGGTGGTTGAAGGATCGCAGCGCCAGTTTCCTCTCTAGGGTATTGTATGAAACTCTATGGCTCAGGGATTCTAACACTATTACGAGCTGGATTCTGTGGCGCACTTATGCGTTATCCATTATTTTTTTTTTCGCATTGCTATACAGGGTGTTTCAGCTAACTTGCGCCAAGTATGCTTTTTAATTTCGTGCACTCTAGAAAAAAGCTGGAAAAAAATTTAACAGGGCAGTTATCTTAACAAACGTTACAACTTTTCTAGTGAATATTTTTCGTTGTAGTTACTATTTTAAAGGTTAGTTCAGCAGTCTTTGTTAATTACCCAGCTTATCGGATTGACCGTTATACTAGCGTGGATAAGATATTCTGACGCTTCAGAACAAGTGCTACAACTTTTACATTGAAGAGTTTTCTCTAGAGTCAATATTTAAAAGTTCATTAAGCAATCTTTGTTAATTGCTGAAATTAGTGGATTGGAAAAAATAATCTGACGTACTCTATATGGCTCAAAACAATACTACGATTATTGGGGACGCGTAGCGCCCATGCTTATTTTTTTAATACTTGGTGCTTTTTCTACGAAACACCCTGTATATGGCATACATTCCTAAGCAGTTCCAATGATATGCCGCGTGAAGATAAATAGCGCGATGTCCATAATCAACTGCCTCATTATCTTCTTTCTAGAGACATTTGTTTGGATTTTATGCCCCGTGCAGGGTTATAGTGGACGCAAAACACTGGGCTTAAAAAAACACAAAAGGAGATTACAAAAAAAAAACACAGCGTGTGTGCACTCAGGTTTGGCGGTTTGGTGACGCAAAGCCGTTTGTATGTACGCGAGTTCTGGAACTCCTTTCGCTTTCTCATTCTTTCTCTCGCTCTCTTTGTGTTTGCGCACGTGCGTGTGTTGTTCCCCTCCAAACAACGACGCATGCGCATTGGCTTTCTCTGTAATAAGTGCAGCTTTAGTTGTGCGAATGTAAGGCACACTCCTGAAGGCGCAAGAAAGCCCAATGAATTTGATGTCCCCTGCGAAAGCCGTCGCACACACTAAATTCACTACATACGGGGTGTCGAAGGGACCGTAACCAAATTCTCGAACACAGGCGTTGGTTTCCTCTTCAGAACTCCTGCGCTAGCCGGTCTATTTAAGGACTTACTACCGTCAGTGTGCAAAACATGTTCGTATCTAACAAATATACTTAATAACAGTGTAACCTGAACTTTGGACAGAGCTCTGGCAACGCCAACGGCGTTTAACTGACCAAGGCTTCTCTTGCCCGATTACGCCTCGCTCTGTGAGCACCTGCTCCTTTCACACGCTTGCAAGGCGTAACGGTAGAACTGCAGCGGCACATTCTGTGATCGAGCCAAAATTCACGCTTCAAATGCGCGCCGCTTACAGGCACCGCTCGTCCGTCCGCACAACCAGGCTATTCACGTCGGCTGCCACCAGCCCTCATTAGCATACTTAGCGAGAAAACAGGAGCCGGATCACTTTCCAAGCAATGGTTACCTATCCGACAACGTGTTATACGAGATGCCGATTTCATAAAGCTTTCCGTTCGCAGTAACTCTTTGTTCATTGGAAGGCAACACTCGCTGGCAATGCGTTGGCCTATCGCGATCGGCCCCTATTTGTGCAAATTAGTCTACGGCTCCCTGCGAATATTGCCTCAGACAGGCCGGTAGGCCCGAACGCTTTATTAAGAGCAACCGGCGAATGTACATAGTAGGTAAATATCTCCAGAGAAGCTTTTTTTCACCTAACCCACGCTCTCCAATCTACAAAAGGTGTCCTAACGGTATCCCCCATGGTGGCTTGGCAGTTACGGTGTCGTGTTGCTAAGTGCAAGTGTGTTGCTAAGTGCAATCTTATCCATGGGTTTAAATTGTAGCGACAGGCAGGCACACCCGTGTACCTAGGTTTATGTACACGTTAATGAACCACGAATGGTCGAAATAATACTGAGTCTCCCACTGCGGCGTGCTCCATACTCTTGCGCTGCCTCTCGATCGTAAAACGCTAGAACGCGTCAATTTTATAGTCATTTAGGCACCCTATAATATGAAAGTTCACGCTTCGTACTTGCGAACTTTATCCATTGCTTCGCAGCGATGGCGCGCAAGGAACTTCGCTACCAAAGAAGCAAGGAACAAGCGGAAAGACAGGGAGGTTAACCGTGCAGTTCGCACCCAAGGGAAACGCTATACTGGCGAGGTAAACTACAAGGATAGTGTTCTAGCTCCGATAACTTCTTATCGTTCATAATATAAAACGTCCAATACTAGCGATGAAGACGTAACTTCGGACAAGTTAATGACTGCAGGTAAAACGAATATAAAGTAAACAGATAACGACAATCGAGGACCAGTGTTCAAGCGACCTGTCCTGAGTTTCACACGCGTCACGATAACCCGCTTGACCAGTGGTTAGAGCTTTGGGTTAGCACAGAAACCCACTTTGTGTCTGTGTACTATAACTCCCTTGTAATTATGTGCAGAGCGTTTCATGCCCCTGCACTCGCAATAGAGAGAAAAAGACAAAACGATTCCGCCACGTCGCGCTGCAAGGAATTCGATTAAGGGATCCACGAAGGTGACATGGGAGAGAACGAGTTGAAAACCATCCTTTCTTTTCTTTCCGTCTCCAACAAACGCTGGCCCTAATTTGCCCGTGCGGCCTCAGTATGGAAACAGTTCTTCAATCACCATTAGCGCCACGTTGCATATGCTCGTGAAAGCTCGGCGCGCGTGGCGCCCGCGTCACACTGCGGGCGTCGGGAATTAAGCAATCAGCGCGGTTTTTGAAACGTAAACTGAAAGTTCGGAGAGAAAAGCGCGTTTTTTTTTTTTTCATCTCGCTCAGCTTTCCGACAATTACTCTTCTCAGTCGCGTGAACTTCAGATGACGGATGCATAGTGAGAGATAAAAAAAAAAGCCCCTTGGTGTCGCATTTGCAATGCTTTTCGTTCGCGAATGCTGTCGGCCATTGGCTGACCACCTTTACTAATGATGTGTCGAGTACCTGAGTTCATTGAACTTAGCTCTTACGAAGGAATCTACATTAAGTTGTCTTCCTGAATACGGAACCTGCAGAGACCGAATTTACAATGCTGTTCTTCCGTGAGAAATGAATGTCATAGGTCAGCTGGTTTCGATAATGATATGTAAGAGTCACGATTACCTAAAATATTCTCTTACGAAGACTTCCAGCATGTGTGTGTGTGTGTGTGTGTGCGTGTGTGTGTGCGCGTGTGCGTGTGTGTGTGTGTGCGTGCGTGCGTGCGTGTGTGTGTGTGTGCGTGCGTGTGCGTGTGTGCGTGCGTGCGTGTGTGCGTGTGTGTGTGCGTGTGCGCGTGTGTGTGTGTGTGTGCGTGTGTGTGTGTGTGTGTCTTAACGTCTTAAACGTAATACTGGCGCATGTCGTACTACTATTTTCAAATTTTGTCATCATTATTTTTTAAGGGCAGAAACAAGACCATAGTAGCGAGTGCAGAGCGTAATTTATCTAGAGTGGATGCATCCGCGACACAGAGCAAGCAATTAATAATGCTAAACAGTCATCAAAGACAAGGATAAGTGAAAAAAAAAAGACGAGCAGCGAAGTTTACTTTCTTAAGCGACCAATCGGCGTTTAGTGCTGCCGTTGCAGTTCGAGGGATGAACAGCCAAACGGATAAAAAGCAAGGATGTTAACGGGGCTGTGGCCCTGGGCGCCAATTCTCTCCGGGTTCCAGAACTAAGCGTCCTGACAGCCAAGACGGATTGAAGTGGCCGCCGCTTTCTCTCTTTCTCTCATACGAAGGGAAAGAGGAAAGAGACAGCTAATACAGTGGGCAAGTGAGTTAAGAAGATCCTAGACAGGAGAAGTGCCAAGCAAAAAAGAACAATGGGCTTTTCGGCCGAGAGAAGATCCTGGACAAATTTACAGCCTATAGGTCAATAAAGTAAGAAAGATAGCTCAGGTAAATCAACTGCTCTTATACTACTGGACTTGCGCGTTCTTTTCAGGGTCCCCGATGCTCTGTAAAATTAGTCAAAAGACTCCGCAACGGGCGATGCAACAAAGAATATAGGGTGTTATGCTAGCCAGAAAACAGCGGTGCAGATGAAAACAGTAGTAGACGATATTTATTTGGATACAGGGTCCCCGTTTTCGCGATATCGGGTCCTGCGGACTTTTTTTCGGTTTTCCCGACCGTTTTCGCTAATGATATGACTATAGCGTCCGTATCGCCTGAAAATTTTGTCTCGCAAACAATACTATAGCGAGAGCCTTCTAGGATTTTGAGCCCTGTAATGAGCGGAATAACGAATGCAGCAATCTACTTGACTGAGACCTGTGCAACGTTTCCAGTGCAACACCGCCTTTTATTAACTTTACAAATAGCGTAAACATTAAGCCTCGTCCAAATCGAGCCCGTATTAAAAAAATGCCTGTTATGCTATACGGCTTTTTCAAAACTTATAGGGCCCATTGTGCATTCGCCTAAGACGACTCAAAGGAGAAAGCCATGCGGTGTGGCTATGTTACCGTGCGCTTTATATCGGCGTCCAACGTTCTCTAGTTAACTATAACTGATTAAATGTCACTCATGTAACTATCGTTAATGTAACTTTCATTAATTAACTCACTACTCACTTCATTTACTTTCATTACCATAACGTAATGAATTTTCACAAATTTTGATCGCCTAGAACCACATGCGCGAATTTGGCTGTCACTAAATAATTTTCACTAATTAACTGACTACTCACTTAACATAGTCCGGTATTTCTAAAAATGGGCTGAGACAGCCTATAGACTGTCTTCTAAGCCGCACATATATCAGTGAATGCCATCAACCAGTCACGAAGTTTACTTACGAACGAAAATATTACGAGCATTGATTTCTTCCCCCGCCTCGCCCGGGCTTTTAATAAAGTTTATTCCCTCACTCGCTCACTCATTGATTTCTTTACGTTTTTGTTTCCATAACAGAGTAATACTGCACGCTCACCTCGCCTTCCGAGAAATCATCGACCGGCGTGCAGGCCAGTTTTTACCTCCTGGCTTTTTCCAACGTCGCTACCCACGCCACCGGCGGCGCACGCAATCTGATTCGCCTGCCGCAATCATGCATTAGCCCCGACAAGCGGTAACGCGATTTCTCGCTCGCTCAAGCAATGCATCGCGCTATACTAATGGCATGATGCTCGGCTGGTAGAGCGGAGTCGTTGAATTCGCAAGCCCGTTACGTATGCTCTACACGAGGAACGTGTCTCTATACATTGCAGAGAAGCAACATGAGGATCCACCAGAGAGCCTTGGTTGCTGTTACGTCTAGCTGCACCGCGGGAATTGGGAAAGCAGATGTTCATTATTATAGTGCCCAGAAGGGGCTGAATTCACAAACATTTCAGAACGTAGGTGATGCTTACGATTGACCGCCCACCTTCGCTAATATTTCGAGCGTCAGGATTGGTTAGAGTTTTCCTTTAGAACGATCCTAACATACTCCTCTCTTTTGTGAATACAGGCCCAGGGCCTGTATTCACAATAATGTAATGTCTCACGCTAAAAATTTTTGTAAGAGAATACTTCAGCCGCTGAGGATGGGGGGCATGTCAATAGTGAAGCCGGCTGACCAATAGGGAAAGGCACTTACGAAAGAGGTTTTGTGAACTTTCGGCCCCATTCTTCATAAGGCGAAGTTTTTTTGCCTGCCTCTACAGGTTGTTGGTTTCGAGTAATATTCCAGTGGCTGCCTAGTCACTGTGGCATTCAGGGAAATGACCAAGCAGACGCAGCTGCCCGATCCGCTCATGACGGTGTCAGCAGCATCACCATTCCCCTGTCAAGATCGGACGCCGCAAAAGAACTTCGTGTGCTAGCCCGTCGTATAACGTTGGACTTGTGGAAGTCATCATGGACATTTACAAGTGCACGGCTGCATGCCTTGGACCCTGATCTTGAACTACGCATCCCGTCCGCCTTATCACGACGTGACTCTACCCTGCTGGTCCGTCTATGGCTTGGAGTGGCCTTCTCAAATGCCTATTCGTTTATTATTTGAATGTCCGAGAGCCCGTCGTGTGAAGTCTGCGGGTGCAGCGAAACAGTCGCGCACCTTCTCTGTGAGTGCACCCGCTTCAACTCCGAAAGAGCGGCCCTCTCAGCCGCATTGGGCCAGCTGGACAACCGCACTCTCACGGAGGACAAAATCCTAAGGCCCTGGTCTATCCGGTCATCAGCACGAGCCGCTCTGAGGGCGTTGTTGCGGTTTCTACAAGCAACCGGACCCAATGTCAAACTGTGACTGTTGGTACAAAATGTTGCTGTGTACTACTTGAACTACGGTCATGACTTTGCTTTTTCGTTGTTCTTGTTATTGTATTTTGTCTCGTGCAGTCGTCACAAACTCTTCTTCTTCTCTTTCATTCTTTTACATCCCCTTTCCCCTCCCCACGTGCAGGGTAGCAAACCGGAGACTGCTTCTGGTTAACCTCCCTGTCTTTCCTTTCTCTATTTTCTCTCTCTCTCTCTCGTCATCACTGTCATTGTACTTCTTCATATCTGTCTTGATCATCATCATTATATTCTGTTCTTCTTCTATAGGACAAAGAAAAAGAAAGGAACAGACGTACAAGCCGATGACCATGTAATCAAAGACGGTTACTCGGCTGACAAACCCTGGCACAAGTTAGGCTACGTGTCCTCGCATACATTTCATTGCACACTGTTTGTGAAGCGCGTTGATTCTAAAAGCAGTGCAGTGAAAGGCAATGTGTTCTTGGTGTTCTTTCTTTGGTGCTTGCTTGTTGGCGTCAGTGTCTCAACATGCTTATTTGTCAAGTGGTCCCTCACATAGCTGGGATGCGGAGAGGCGCGTGCGTGCGTGCGTGCGTGCGTGCGCGCGCGAGTGTGTACGCGAGTGTGCGCGCGCACGATGAACAGCTGCAGTGTTTGCGTAAATAAGTTTGAAAAAAAAAAAGGTGTTCATGCAGTAATTTTATGTGAGCATATAAGTAACTAATGATGTTCGTATGTAGGCCAGTGTGCCTGTAGACTCCTACAGAGCGCATTTACCCTTGTCTATACATACGACGGCGCAATGGACTACGTCATTGCGATGGGTGCCGACGCGCCAAACGCCAAGCATCATGTTTCCAACCTCTGAGTACGTAACAGCGCTACCTTCATTTCTGATTTAACCATGCGACCAACAGCGCTGCGGTATTCAAAATGTCGCGCAAGATTTTGAACGATCTACCGAGTACGTGGGACCAGCAAAACTCCTTTTCCTGGTTAAGAGTTTCTTTGGTAACGTTCAAGACGCCAACTTCCCTTCCTGTGAGACTTGAGTTATGGAGTAGAAAGATACGGGATGCGATCAAGATTAAATCGATCTCTAAAGTAGAATGATAAAGCACAAATGCTAGCAGACAAGCTCACAGTTTGTCCGGTCTACTTCGCCAGTGTTGTGGTTTTGCTTAGCTTTGCCGTTCCATCATAACCCGCACGCTCAAGCTAAAGGTTTTATAGAGTGCCAACTTTGAATGTTCAGATCTTGTTCATGTTTTATTGTGTGGTCACGCTGATTGTTAACGTGGACAGACATTAGCGAGTAGGAGCTTTTAAGAGGTTGTTCGTGTTTCACTTTGCAATCATCAGCTCCAGCAAATGGCGGAGATTTTTTGCGGTGAGGAAAGCAGTGTCACGAAGTGGTGCATTTCCGGAGTAATAGGCGTCTTGCCCGCTCTGAATTCTCACTATCTACGCTGCTACACTGGTGACGGACAAAGGAAAACTTAAAAGAGAATTGAGTTTTCTTTTTTTGAACTTAAAGAGAATTGAGCCCTATCGGTAAAATGAGAGCTGACGAAGCTTGGCGTTCTCTGCAAAAGCGATAACAATGATAGTGATAAGATGAGCCAGCGAGTAAATGACGATCGATACTATGCGCACTGCCGCGCCAAAGACGTTGCGAAATTAGCTTTTATTATTTTTCTTTTCCTTGTTGCGCGTTCTACGCACTACGCAGGAGGGCTGGCTACGAGGAATCGCCGTGCTCGATCAATAGCCCCTTATCTTGCCTTCTCGCGGCCCACATATATCGCTTTTTCTGGGGCCCGACGCACCCGACAATATGGGAGGAAATGGCAGCCCGACATGGCGTAAGATGGATTTCCGCTCATATTCGAACACTGAGCGATCGCTTGACATGACGCGGAAATGTTGCGAGAAAACACCACAGCGTTTTTAGCTTCGCTTTCCTCTGCCGTTTGCATTCCACTTCTCTGTCGTTGTTTTTTGAAGACTAGGAGTGGGGCTTAAGCTTTATGTTCGCTCTAGCTTACACCAAATTTTTATTGTTCCGACAGAAACCGAAAGCAATGGAAATGTCAACATGTATACATCGATCGGTATCGAGAATGAAGGCGCCACGCTGACAGACACGACACATGTAAAGTTCAACGTGCCTCCTCGTTTGGAATCATATTCTATTTAGTGACAGACGCCGGTCTACGTCACTTCAGCGTGCCAGATACCAGGAGCGGAATGGAGCGTAAAGTAGTACCAATGCGTCCATTGAGAAGAAAAAGAAGATGGCTCTCGCCCTCGAGTGTCTCAAGCGAATGCATAAGCGAATGGGAATGCATAAAATCCCAGATGTTATATTACATATGTGTTCAAGCCGTGAATTCAACACTTATGTTAAAGAGTATGTACGCGATGCGTCTGCGGAATACTTGAAACACAGTTACATTAACTGAATAGTATTTAATTGAGGAACAATGTTAGACGGAAAGGCAGAAGACATGAATAGTGAGAACTTTGATACCGACAGAGTGGTAGGCCGTATGAGTCACGATGATGCTGAAGGAAGACCTGATAGACGCGAAGACCTGATACCGATGCCGCTGTAGGGACAACTGTGCAAACTACGAACTTCGGCATTTTTTAACAGAGCCCATTAACTAGTTCCGAGCACTCTACGACGCAAGCTTATAGTAGCGCATACTAAGTGGAGTTGTACAGGGAAGATGCGGGAGCAACGGAACGGAAAAAACGGTGTAAGAATTAAGCAAAAGGAAATAACGTAATACCAACTATACTACACTACCCTATAGGAAACGAACCAGCAGGGAGAGCTCGTCGGCGCAGAAGCGTGACTTCCCGAATGTAAGTGCGTAGCGAGACAAAATATAAACTATTGAAGCAGGCTGGCCCATTCACCGACGTCGAGCGAGGAATTCCCCCGGGTGGCAGAGACTCGCGTTGACTGGAAGTGCTAGCGTTATCAGGCGCGTCCATACGCCGTATATTTGAACTAGGAGACGTTGTAGGGGTGGGCTGGAGAGAAGTGGGAGATAAGGAAGGGTAGAAGCAAAGAAGAAACGGAGGGGTGCGAGAGCCGCGCTTGCTTTTTCACCGCTCGCACAATGCGAGCACTCAAGTTCGGCAATAGCCCGGCATCGATGAGAACGACGACGACAAATCACAAGCGGTGGGCGTATCGTCGAAGCTACGTATAAATACGGATTCGAGCTCCACGCAAGGCCCTATACACAAACCCGTTGACGACGGTTCTAGAAAGTGAGTGAGGATATATTCTCCCTGCGGCACAAGTGTATCGAAGTTGCGCCGTCTAGGCGCTGGCGTGCTCTTCGATAAACAAAAAAAAACATTCCCGACCACTCTTCGCTGTCGGCCTCTTTCAAAGCGGTGTGAGCCGCGTGATAATGTCGAACACTGCACGGCTGCTTCAACCCACCGCTCGCGGTGGACGTATAGTTTCTAGCACAAACCGACACCAACACCAATCACCATACGCAGTGACTTCACTTCGTTAATTCCTCCGTTCGCACACGTTTCTATCGTTTTCACTATACGGCACGTAGTGAGCGGGAACAATTTCCGGGCCCGGGAATCATACTGGTGTCGCCGGAAAAGCGGAGTGCGCTTGTTAGGGTGCTGGTGCCGTTCTGCAGCGGTCCGTATACTTTTGCTCACTGTTTACGTTCGTGTGTACATTTCATGTGTGCGTGTTTATATACTCATGCAAAACTGAAAAACATAGAGCGGGGGGAGGCAGTGTTTGAACACCCCCCCCCCTCTTTCCATTTTCCTGGCCAGGCCAGCAAAGTCCATGGAAATCAATGCTGGTTGTCTTCAGAAAGGCGGACATGGAAATAACTGCAACCACCGAGCCATTATTAGACTTGTTAACCGCAACTACGCATGGCAACGTCCTCATCTGCACCAACTCCCTTGTCTGGACTCGCGGCAGTAAACCCTAGCAAGGCACATGTTTCTTGAAAATGGGACCGGTACTAAGCCCAAACCAAACACTTCACCCAATTAGGCGTCACGTTTTAGAATGTCCCATGGACATCCCGAAGATTGCCCCGATGTCATGGACATCTTGGACATCAGATTAAAGTAAAGTGGGAGCAGTGGTAGTAAAGGAAGGTATGATTGAATGCGGTCGTAGTAGTTTCTTGTCGAGTGCTTCTTGTATTCCTATACGCTTTCTACGTGTCCTTCTGTTGCGCCGCTTGTCGTTAGACTACTGCATCCGCCTCACAATTACTTGTAGCAGCTTCTTTTTTTTTAGAAGTTCTTTGCCATTGCCCTAGTTTTAGATGCCAAGCAGCTTATGCGTAAACCCCCTTCCACACACCTCCTCTCCACGCGCCGTAGCCAACCTCTTTCTAGGTGGCGTTGGATGAGCGCCCTCCTACGCCCCCCCCCCCTCTCGCGTGCCTCATTCTCTCCTGCGCAACGCCGCGATAAGCCACATGCGCGTCCCCTCCCCCTCTCTATCCTCACCTACGCTCCCCCTCTCTCGCGCCTGTCGACCACGTACCCCGCTCACCCTGTGAGAATTAATGGCCAGGCTAGATCTCGAGGGACGACACGACGCGCGTAGCGTTCCTCTTCACGTTCCACGACGCTTTGAATGGATGGATGCAGCTTACGGCGCGGGACTTCGCCCCAGCTTAAGAACCTGGCGAGCCAGCTCCTAAAAAAATTACACCATCTCCCGCTCAAGCGAACCAACTCCCCGCTGCTTCGCATCCACACATGGTTCCCTTTAGCGGGAGATGGTGTAATTTTTTTATATACATTCACGCCTATCCGGCTTCATCAGGCCTTCTTTTTCTTCTGCGTCATACATACTTCTCACCCTGACTTTCTTTGCCTTTCTCTTCTTGGCGTTCTGATTACTAGCACTGCAAAAGTTCGTGTTGAGCAGCGCGTTAAATCATGTCTCTCGTTGGTCTGGTTCATCATAGCGCGGTGTTGCGTCGTGTTTTTTTTTTACTTGACTGGAACGAAAGGAAAAGAAGGCTATAGGCTTCGCACAAATGCGACTACCTAAATTCCCCTTTGTGCCGCTTGATTCAACCACGCTCCACGTCAGTTTCTCTTTTCCATAGCGGTTCTGTGATCAGAAGCTGGTGATTTTATGCATGCATGCGCGTACGAGCGCACCTCTGTACAGCCCTCTCTTCTCTCCTTTCCACGACGAAAAGCCTTCATTTTCTTTCCCGTTCGCAATGGTCCTTTTACCGAATATTGAATTCCAACGACACCGGTCTTATAGAGCGCAAACGCACCCATAGACACCCGCAACACACAAGCCTGTGTACCCCAAAGCTCACACATGCACTAACACAAACACTAGAGCGTAGCCACGCGCATGCGCCACGTTTGGCTAACAACGGTAATGTATAGAACAACGAAGAAGAGGCTCTCGGAGACAGAGAGAGAAGTAGTGTGCGGAGATTAAGCGGGACGCAGTTTCGGTTAGGTTAGGTTACCGTGCACTCAGGAAGTAACGGAGCAGGAACACAAACAATGCACGGTCAGGAGATAGTGCGCAAGCGTTGTCAAACTGTCGTCGTGTAGCGCAGTAGAGCTAAAAAATATTGGTGCAACGCAGGTGTAGTCTTCCGTGCATAGTTCCTTCGGAAGTGCTGGCACAGAACTTTCGGTTCGAATACTGAACGGTAGCCGAGTTCGCCGGCGTTGAACAGCCCTTTCCAGTCTGCAGAATAGCGTAGATAAACAAATCAGCTCGTAAAACGCGGCAGCGAACGTTCATCGACGCGCTTCCCGATACGAAACCGAAGCAGACATCCACCTATCACACTTTCACTTTCACTCTCGCTTTCTGATATACCCTTATTGTTCTTCCGCATATGCGAATGCGTCGAGCCGTGCAACGTAAACAATGCCATAGAAAAGAAGAGGAAGGAGATAAAAGCTGTCGCGTTGCGAAATGGAAGCGATTGGGTAAAGGATGTCATTACGGCAGGGTACACAGGGTCAGCGACATTAAGCCAGGGCGCAGATGGTCTTCTTGCGCCTCCGCTGTGTTGGGTTAGCACGCCTCCGGTGGAGGCACGAAATAGTGTATCCACTCTAAGAAAAGATCGAGTAAAAAGGGCGTCTTTTTGTCCCACAACAATAATCGTCATCTGGCTTGCTTGCGTTTCCTTTCTTGAAAACTCGGCGCTGGCCACTTTCCTGCCAAGAATGCTATGTCACGCTGATAGCGCGCATGTCGTTCGTGACCAGAAAGTGCCGGGCGCGCGGCGATAGTGCAAGGAAAGGAAGGCAAAATAAATTACGATTATTGTTGTGGGACAAAAAGACGCCCTTTTTACTCGATCTTTTCTTAGAGTGTCGGGTATACGGTGCCACAATGGCACATCGAGGCGCCAACTTACTTCTGTGTAGTTGAGGTGGCCGCTGTAGTATGGCTGCCGATGCCGCAGCACAGACGAAGGTAGACACGAAAGACGAAGGCAGTAATCGTCCATTTGTGACGTCAGCGCCAATGGTGGCCGATCCTGTCGCGACACACTATAGCCTGGAGTTTCTCTACTCTCCTTACTCTCTACTCACTCTTCTTTATTTATCTGCCTCGACGCGGTAATTGTGTATTCACTTCTTCGCAATACATCGTGGATGGTCTCCTTCGGCATCGTTGCATATGAAACCACCTGGAATCGCCAGGTAACGCTGGAAAGCCTCATGCAATATAAAGCACGGATGTTCTGATCATATTTAAACAAATTTGATAGCGATTGATATAAACGAAATTGGATTGCTGAGAAACGGTAGAAGCAGAGTACAGCGTTAGATGTGATAGAGCGAAGCGTCGATGTAAGCCTTTGCATTGCACACAGTTCATTAATCAACTTGTAAAAAAAGATAAAATGGTCTCGAAGGATTTCAAATTAAATAATTTCAAAAGATTACATAACAACACTAAACATATGGACGTAGGTGTAAGAGGTACTGCAAAGCTGGAAGAACAATACAAAGTGTAATAAAAAGTGTTCTTCTATAACTTCAATGGTAAATTTCAAACATATTCCCTAAAAAAATACGGGGCATTGCGTCTTTGTAAAATGTTTCGTATAGCTTATAATAATGATATTATTATAATTTTATCTTATGTCTGAGCAAATTTACTAATGATAATCTTTCAATACAATGTACGCCATCCTCGATTAAAGCATATTGTTTGAAATCACACGATATGTACAGGAGCAAAACTGCAAGTTCGCCTGAGACAGTTTGGAAGATGTCTTTCCGGCAGGGACGCTTCAACGCATCTCTTGATTCGATTCACGAGAACTTCCTGTCGCGTCTTCGGTTACCTGGAATCATTAGAGTTCCTGCTAATCGCGGAGCGCCATCTCCAGTGACGAGATCAGGGAGCGCAAAAAAAAAGTCATGAAAAAAGTTTATCGTCGAAAGGAACCGATCGCTGCCGAATACGGAGAATACGCGCCGAGTTTTCAGTATTTCTATACCCTAAAAAGGACCGAAGAAGCGAGATCTACACTTATGGAACGGTCCTTTAGCGCCAACTATAATGATAATTAAAGAAGGCGTGATAACAACGCGCAGTTATCAACGCAATTTCGACGACGCAGGCTCGGGCGCGGCACCGAAGTTGCACGCAGGGGTGATTATCAGTTTCGGTAATGACTCTTTCGGACGGATTAAATGATGCTTGACGAAACGCGCGGCAGCCGACGAAAGAGATCTGCGCCGCTGCAGTGCACCTAGAGAAGTTTCGTAATCAGTTCCTAACTACAGAGCAGCTCTTCTGCCATATAACCATTTTGAGTGTTAATACTTACGCATCGACAGTAACTTGCAAGATATTACAAATGAGTTCTGCGGAATCCTGCAAAGTGTCGGTATGGTTAAGAAAGGGATAATGGACAACCACCCGCTTGAAGCACGAACCCACAAGGAAATCTCCATACGGATTTCTCAGAAATGAGTAGTTCTAAGCGAAGAAAATTTCGTCCTGGTCCGGGGATCGATCCCGCGACCAACGCCTTTCCGGGGTGGTCGCCCTACCGATTGAGCTAACTAGCTTGCTAGCAACTGGCAGCGCGCGGGTGCATTAATCAACAACTCAAAGCACACGGACACAGAGTATTGCAAGATATTATGTATCAGGGTTAGATCTCTTGACCAGAGCAAAATTTTCTTCACCTGGAAGCTTTCCTTTCTGAGAAATCGATACGGATTTTCTGTGGCTTCCTGCTACACACGGGTGCTTCTCAGTTATCACTTTCTTCACTGATAGTAACTTATTCTGACGTTGAACTCATACGTGTTACCCCCGGTCGCTGGGGATAAAAGAAACGCCGTTACGACCAGCACGTCATCGCATCATTTTCATTTTCATCTTTGCATCCATTGCGATGCTCACTTTCCTTCAGACGTAAGGAAAGACGGGGGTGGGGTGAGGGTAGGGGGGGGGGGCGTCTTTCTAGAGCACCCTGAGCATGCCTGTGGCTGAACTCGAGAAGTTTTTCATCTATAAGTACGTAAGTAAGTACGCGCCACCGGCATTTAGTCGCGTTACGCCTAACATCGCAGTTTGCTTCATCGGTTCTTACGAAAAGTTGTGGATCAGAGAACGTTTTCCCCAATCCGGACTTCGATTCTTTAAATACCAGGAAAGGCGGTTTACGAAAGCGGTTTCGAACTACGATGAGTTCGTCGGAGCTAGAAACCTATAGCGATAACTACGTGTCACGCCGATTATTGCGAGGGCCGCACGATCGTTGCCAAATCGCATATCGAACCGAGTCGGAAAAGGTGGTCAGGCTTTCACGAAAAAAAAAAAGTCCTTTCGCAACACTATGTGCAACTTGCCCTTACGATTTTATTTCGTATTGAAATAACGCTAATTATTTCGACATCATTTTATGTTGCATAACTGAATTGACCAAGAGTGCCTTCCGTGAAAGAGACGAGTGAAGTTGGTTCCAGTGAAAAACATTTCCTCCGCGACTTGAATCACATGTACAAGGTGTTTCACGTAACAAAAAGAACCAAGGATTTCGAAAAAGTGTTAACCGCAACTGAGTGAAACCAACTACATATGGCTTGCCTTCATTTAGCGCTTGTTAAGGTATTTTTGATATTGCGTTTAATCACTTAATTAGCTAAGATCAATTCTGCAAAACATTTAATATTCGTTGCAGAGGGCATTCCAAAACGACCGATCTAATTTTTTGTCGCTACGCACATGCTGCGCGGTGATTTTTTTCCGGCGTTTATTGAAAGCCCGCGAAATATGAAATAAAAGCACGTCACTGCGCTCGTGCACTACCGCATTTCAGCGCTCTCAACCGTGCTTCGAGCGAAACAACCGAGCGCGCGGACCGTCAACGGCGGCGCTTCCTTGCCGTGTGCCACTGTCAAATATGCTGATGCTCTGTGATGCCGCTGCCTATAGAACCGCGGCCGCTCATTTCGTCAGGCACATTTCCCCAAGCAGGTTCCATCTTTTCAAACCTCCATCTTCCCCTGGCTTTCTGCCTGCTTTTAATATTCGAGAACGTAATATAAAAGGTGTATTAATGGGCATAAACGAATCACATGTTACACTCCGTGCCATTCCTTCATTCATCGCTAAAATCTCATTAGCGCCAATTAGAGTGTAGTATGGGAAAGAGAAAATTTATTTTAAATGTTTAGAAAGAGCTTGGCGTGTGCTTAAAACTATGCCGGAAAGGCCCACTCAGTTTCGTATATCAACGCTAAGAAAACACGGCGGCGCCAAAACCTTCAGCGGCTGCCTGAATGCGTGTACTCGAGCGCGTTTTCACATTTTTTCGCTGTTGCAACAAGAAGCATGTTTCTTAAGCCTCCCATCTAGCCGTATCATGAAAAGCAATGCCCGTGCATGTAAAAGTGGGAACGGAGAAATGCCGTTTACTTTCAGCTTTCTTGATGCGGGCTAAGACAAAGCACTCTTAATGGGATACGTGAGCAAACACAGGCACGCGACGTCGGGATTTTTGTTTCTAAGACGCCGTGTTCGTCCGTGTCAATGCTAATAAGCTCATCCGGCGCATTGACTCAGGGGCACTCAACGTTCATAAAGAAGGTTCGCTGGCTGTGTACACCCGGTCAACGATATTGCTCTTCAATGGCTGGGGGGGGGGGGGGGGGCAGATTGAAAGGGCGCCATTTTACTTATATTGACATGCGCGTTAATTAACTCCGTGTGTAGAAAAATTAATCCACACTTCTCAGTTATGTCACGTACCGAAGCCCACCCGTAGTAGTGATTTGTGCTTCTTGAGGACCACCGGACTTCACGAGCGCCTGTGAACTAACAGCGCGAGTTCGTGTTGTGTAGTTCATCCATCCCTTTCTTGCTCTTCTTCTTTCTTCTTTACCCTTTCTTTTCTATTATTCCCCCTTCCCCCACCCCAAGTGCAGGGTAGCTAACCGAGCCAAAGCTTGGTTAACCTCCCTGCCTTTCCTCTTCGTATCTCTCTCTCTCTCTCTCTCTTTATACCCAGGTTTTTGGTTGCGGCTTGTCGGCCGACAGACTCTTCTGGATGGCGATTATGAAGGAAACGTTTCGGAACTTTCTCCGACTTTTTGTAGAGCATAGCCAGATCAATCAATCAATTAATTAATAATTATTATTAGTTATATGAAATAAATAATTAGTTGGTAAATATTTGAATAATTATTTGATTGATTGATTGATTGGTTGATTGATTGATTGATTGATTGATTGATTGATTGATTGATTGATTGATTGATTGATTGATTGATTGATTGATTGATTGATATTATAGAATCTGGGATTACGCGAGACAGCATAAGCGAGGGCCTCGGATTAAGTACAAGCACACGAGCGCGTTTTCACATTTTGTTTCCCTCAAAATGTGGCTACTTCGACCGAGGAATCAAACCCGCGACGTCAGTGTGTGCTTCAGCCCGACAAAGCCACTTAGCAAGCCAGTTTGCTACTTGTACGCTACCATACGCAGGCGGTAGAAGTTAAGGTATTCGTGTACTTCCCTAGAAAATGTATGATTATGATTGATCATGTTTATGATCAATCATAATCATGATCAACCTGTAGGTTTATGATCAACCTACAGACCAGGTGTCGAATTCGCAAAGACATTCTTTGTTAAGGTCACCTTGCCATTGGACGGTAAGCGGCGGTGATACGTGCCCAGCATCCGTGTTGGTTGAAATCTTGTCCTAATGTTTCAACATACGACGTTTCTGTTAATATTAGGCAAGATTCTTTTACCCTTGCGCTCACGTTAAGAGCAAGCATACGTAACATTCACGTAACATTCACCATTCATACGTAACCTGCGCTTGTCCTCGTCGTTTGTATGAGTGCCGTGTTAAATTTTGGCGCTGAGCAGTTTAGTAACATTCATCACTGTTGTCGCCTGACGGTGCAGCCAAAAAAGGAACTGCTGGTTTGCTTACGTTACAGCTGATGGCGAGCGACCACTGTCAGCAATCGTGAGATTAGGACAGATCGAATCCTCTCGCAATCGTTCCTTCCACGACACCCGCAGCCTACAGCCAGATATGTAATAATATTAACAATAATAACAATAAGAGGAAAAAGAAGAATCTCTGAGGTTTTACGTGCCGAAATCGCGATATGATTATGAGGCACGCCGTAGTGGAGGGCTCCGGATATTCAGACCACCTGGGGTTCTTTAACGCACGCATAAATCAAAGTACATGGGCCCCTAACATTTCGCCTCCATCTAAATGCGACCGTCGTGGCCTGGGTTGAACCTGCGACCTTCGAGTCAGCAGCCGAGCAACGTCACCATTGCACACCGCGGCGGCTTCCAGCCAAATATGGCTTCCCGCCCTACAAGCGATCAAAAGTTTCGTTCACAAGTTGTGCGAATCTTTCGTGGACCTGTCCTTCTGTTTGGCCAAAGATACCTAAACAGTAGTCCCGTTATCAGCGACCCGCTAATATCAGTACTGTATACTATTGGCAATAACGAACGGTAATAACGGTAATAACGAATATATCCATTAAATATAACCAGAGCGTTATATCGGCTCCTTCGATTAGGGGCCTGAGAGTGTTACGATCGGCCCCTGCGCCGAAAAGGAAGAGGCGTCCCTATTCTTCGAACAAGGTACTGAAGGGCTGCTTGCCTGCTGACCAGTGTGTCGGAACGGAACGAAAACCGAAAACGAGAAACGAAAACAACGTTATTTTTGACCGGAACGAAAACGTAACCGAAACTTTATCTATTATTTCGTTCCGGGGTGAAACCGAAATTTTTTCCATCGTTTTTCAGTTCACTAAAAAACTTCGCAATCCGGAACAACTGAGCTCATGCAATCTGAGCATATCTCGGGGTACAGTATTAGCGCGTACCTCAGGCAGGAATTCCGAAGCAAAGATGTGTTGAAATTGCGCGAAAAACGAAAACAGTGTTAACCAGAGGTGTTTACATTAACGCAAGTGGACTTTTGCGCGCCTGTCACGCAGGCCAAAGTGCAGAGCGCATCGTCGCCGCAGAAGTTTGTTACAGCGAAAGCTGTTATGAGATCACAACAGCTGATTTTGGCGCCATAGTTGTCCACCGCTGCCGGTGTAGGTGACCGCTATTGCGTGATATAAGAAAAAATTATATGAGAAACAAAGTTCTAGAATCGGATGGGACTTTAACCTGCGCCCTCTGCGTAACAGACGGGTCTTCCACTACAGTGCCACGCTGGTGCTTGTAACTCCTTCGCAAAAATACTCTATACAGGCGTCATGTCGGGCAAGTAATCGTGTTGGCATATGTAATATAGTGTGGCAGAAGAATAAAATAACAACCAGTCATCGCACAATTCCAATAGCGCAAAGAGTGTGTGGTTTAATGCTTCCCACCAGTGTTGCGGAATTGCCACTCTTGAATTGGAATTACTCCGGAATCATTCCACATTTTCGCGACCCCGGAAGGGAATGGGAATGGAATTGGGGACAACGCTGGAGGAATGAAATGGAGATGGAATTAAGAGCCTTTTGCACGGAATGGAATGGGAATGGAATTACGTCTTTTCCCGAAAATTGAGCACGTTTTCGGCTACGTGCTCTTTTTCAAACTTCAAACATTAGTAAGTCGGACCCTCGAATTTAACAACAAAGCAGTATTTTTAAAATGGTTTGGCTGATTACAAGCACGGTAGATTTATAAGCAACGCGCCTACCACAAATCGAGGCATAAGTTAGCGTAACAACAAATGCATTATCCCAGCAGATACTGAAGGGAGAAACAAATTACCGCTGCGCGTTGGTTCCCATTGATACCCCCACACGAAAGTGCCGAATACTCTATGCACAGCCTGATCTTTATCTCACGAGCAGTTTAGTACCTGACACACGTAAATAACCTTTGTGACAAGGAAGACATTGCATACTTGCGCACAGGCGAACACAGAAAGTTCTCCTCACCTCATCCATGCTTGCGAGGCGCGCTTGACAAGCGTGAGTGCTGACGAGCAGTGCGGCCCAGTGTTCCCTATTCGATGCAAAGGCACGAGGTGCCCGAGCGGTGCACTGTTCCAACTAATACCAGCAGATCTAGAGGCTTTTGTTCCCCATTAAACAAATCTTAGTTTTCTCCATATTCACGACCGCTCCAGGCGCCTGGCAAAACTGCTTAGTCTTCTTGAATACAACTTTTGTCAGCATAAAAATACGCTATGTCGTCATTTTAGTATTAACACATTTTAGCTTAAACAATATTCTTAGTCTTCTTGAATACAACTTTTGTCAGCATAAAAATACGCTATGTCGTCATTTTAGTATTAACACATTTTAGCTTAAACAATATTAAAACATCACCATTCGTTCAAACATGCTGGCCATGCAAACACTACATAGGTCGCGGAAGGACTGCCCCAATGGGAATTAGTAGGGTGGTTGTACTGCACGAGATATGTTCACCAAGCTACTATCCCTCGGCCTTGTTAATGTGTTTTTCGTACTTTCGCAGTTCTTAATGCATCTGATGACATCAGCCTTACGGGGCGTTCATTCTTAACTCGATAAAACTGCCAAGGTGTCTTTCCTACGTTGAGGAATTACAGGAATGGAATTGAACTGCCCGGCAATTCCCGGAGTGGGAATGGGCTAAGTTTTTTTCATTACGAGGAACTGAAAGGAATGGAATTGCGGTAAGTTCTATTTCCCCGGAATGGCATTGGAATGGAATGGAGGCGCCCACTCCGCAACACTGCTTCCCACCCACTGCAAAGTGCTCAACCATAATTCTTCATCATCATCAGCCACAGCACAAAGTGCGCATAATGCCTTACAGATGTCTAGCTGGTACCACGATTTACCGAAAAATTAAGAAAAATGACATAGTGGAAACTTCGCCACTTCAGAAAAATTGCGATGATTTATGGCGTAGTGGGTACCTTGCGTGTGTACTTGTATTAGTTGCCCCAAGAGACTCTACAACGGGCTCTAGAAAGTCCGCTCTTCCAGCTTTCGCTGTGACTATGCTGCGTGTTCCGCGCAGGCCTGGCGATCTTTTTATCAGCACAGCGGTCTCGCACATCAGAGTTCAATGACGTGCTGCTTCTGAGATCGTGCTCACTCTCTTGACACAAAGCATTGAGCCCACGAAAAAAATTTGTATTTGCCTTATGAGAAAATATATACTGTGACTTTGAAATTAATACTGGTTTGTGCTAGTTGGTAGGAATTCGTGGTACAGTTACTTCCGCTGCTCTGAAGAACGTGTTTTACCCTTGTCCCACTTTCTTATCAGGAGGGAAGCGCTCGTTTGTGTTGTGTGTTCTTGTCCGCTGTCTCAGTTGCGCTGTGCCTTCCCATTGCAAGTAACTACGTCACAGATCCAATGTTTTTAATGACTACCTTAGCCTCAAAGTTTTACATACAAAAAAAAAACCGTTACGAGCCGTTACGGAACATTTTTTTTTTTTTCCGGAACAGAAAGGGAACGAAACATTTTGCGTCAGAACGAAACTAAAACCGAAACGAAAAACATTTCGTTCCGACACCCTGCTGCTGACAGCGTTCGAACACTTGAACTGTCCTCTCGAGACGGGAAGTGAGGCGCCATGCAGACCGACATACCGAGGTTCGACGAGTCGACCGTAATGGTTTCCGTTCGCGACATCTTCCTTGAAGAGACAGCGGCATCAGCGCGGATTACAACCAGTCCCGCTAATTCAGCGGCGAGTTGGTGCTTCGGAGCTGCAGACCTTTTGATGCGCCCGGTTGTCCGAGCCTGTTCCATTACCTTACGACCTTAACATGGCAGGGGAGGACCTCCCTTGGTGCCACAGGTGCAGAGTGCGGTGGTGACGCCCCACTCGAGGACGTTGACCTGCATGGGCGGGTGTGGGCGGCGCCCTCATTAGTGTTGTGTGTGACGTGATTGGACCGCCCCAACTTGGAGCAATTCCCCGATCTAGGGATCTGGGGGAAAAGAGACCCTTTAAAATGAGCCCCCGCGGGATGATTCGACACGAAACCATCATGTAGCACGAAATCGTCGTCATGTAGAGACGAGATGTTCGTCGTGTCAGATGAAATGGTCGTAATGTAACGAAATACTCGCCGTGTAAATAAACCACGTTAAGTTTCCCTTCAGTCTCTCATGCTGCCTCTGCACTTTCCTCCCGAGTCTCCGGTGCCTGCAAAGGCCGATCGCAACAAGAGGTGGAACGTATAACACCACCTCGGTGATGTGTGCCTCCTCGGCATTTCCGCAATTTTCGTTTCGCACTAGTCAATATTCCTCCTTCCTCTCTTTTTAAATATATTCCCAGCTTCATTTATGTAGGACAGAAAACAGGATGTTCTTTTTTGCTCTACTTAATCGACATCCTTTCCACGTGTGTCTTCCTTCGTTTTCTGTTTCAAGGTTTTCTATATCTCCTGTCTGTTTTTGTGGTTGGCTCATCTGTGTGTTGGAATGGCAATGAGGAGAAATTAAAGCCGACTTACAATATTGACGGCCGCGCCTTCCAGACAGCACTGATGGTTAATAAAGGAAGTTGGTTCGTAAGAAGTGTCACAGGTCTGGAAAGACAAGCAGCTCTTAAGGCGGTGTCCAGTATTTCTTTGGCAGTTTTAATAGCGTTTCATTAGTATTTACTATTAATAGCAACAATATAGTGCCATTACTGCGCTGCAGCGTCGCCACTTTTACTTACATTTCATTTTGATAATCCGTCCAGTTCTACGCTTGCTTCCTTTCGACGTACACCGATTCCACAAGTAATTACACGTTAATAGGATTAAAGCGAAAACACAAACCAACTATGGAAACCAATTATTACGATGGCAGATTTCTAATCTCCTCAATGACGAACATGCGCTATTTGATATTATGGGACATTCTCTAACTCTGTCAACATGCAGAAAAAAAATCAAAACTGTACTTCCATGGAAAATAATTTGTTTTCTTCGAGTGCTGCAGGATGATATTTTCTTTTCATCTATTTGCTGCTGCGCTATAACAAAAATATCCGGCTCCAATTATTGTAAAACCGTGTATCTATCCATGTTCATTTACTGTGTTCTTACTTACTCGGATTATTGCATTTTATTATGATGTATAGAACTAGTCCATTTGTAATTGTGACATTTATGTACATGCACATATATATGTGTATATGCCTGTGTGTGTTTTATTTTATTTATTTATTTATTTTGCAGTTGTCGGCTGTTGTATGCTGTACTCGAGGTGCCAGGAGCCCAGTAAGGCGTGTATAAGCACGGCTCTTGCTCCGGCACCAGGACAATTCATGTCTCCTGTATTGTCAAAACTGTAAATAAACTTTAAATTTCAAATTTCATAAGCCCATACATTGGCATGACTGAGAGAGAGCGAATAGACGACGTATCTAGCGTCATCACTTCTCCTACCCCCGTACATAATTTCAATATTAAAAAGGAGCACACACACTACGCTGAAATTACTCCCTTTTCTAAACACGTACAAAAAAAAAACGGACACTCGAACATTTCAACAGATGCTACAACAACAGGCAAAACACAAAACCTCGTCTTCAATTTTGAGAGCGTACCGTGATGCAATCGCAGTAGCTAAAGACAGCGAAGACATTTGGCATTCAAACTTCACACTTAAAGGTGAACCAGTCGGTACGCTTGCCCTGTTGCTATAGTTTTCTCAAACTTCGCCCACTCCAGAGTTCGCCTCGCTTGCTCGTGAATACTTCAGCAATGTGTTCTATTGTTTCCGGTTAACCTCCTACGGTTCGGGGTCCTTTGGGACGCGACTATGACAAGTCGCCGTGATGCATGGACATACCACAAAAAGCAGCGAGGAACGCCAACAGTGCAAAAAGAACGATGCGAGTCGGGAAGGAAGACGCCAGTCGGACTGCTTGCGATGGCCACCTCCACCCATGAAAGAAATGCATCGCGCATATTTCAACGACGAAGCGAGGCCAACCCGTTCTCCCCCGGGGAAAGTGGCGGCGTCGTACGGACGGGAGCAAGATTCGGCGGCGCCCACTCAGTTTGATGTATCCGCCGAGGGACGCCGGCGCCGAGCGGAATCGGCCAAAGACACGCCAAGCTGTCCGTATATATAGCACAGCCAACAAGTACTCTCTCCCCCCAGCAATGTTATAGCCTTTCTTTATTTCTTTTTTTTTTCTCTCTCTCTCTTGAAACACTTAGAGGACACAAAGTGGTCCTTGCCTTGGTCTTCAGTTCCGCCGACTAACTTTGTGTCGTTCGCAAGACTTCTTCAAGAGCACCCTCCGTCTTTTACCGGCCCTGCACCCTCGTTTGACACACATACAAACACACACACACAGGCACATACACACACAACAAGTACAGAACCACAGGCACACATGCACATACACACACACGCACAGTTGTCTATTTATTACAGACGCCCACCAACACACATACACGCACACACGCTCTCACAAACGCTCACGTGCACAGAAGTGCATAGGCACGCTCAGACACCATTGGGCCAACAAGCTCTTCGTCATGGCAAGTGGTTGTACAGCCGTGATGAGTATGAAAGGGGAACACCGAATTCGTGTTTAATCAACGATTACTTGTAATGTACGGATTTTATTTCGAGGGATACATTTACGCTTGAGCATTTAGTGAACGCGTTTGCGCATGCCAACCGCGTTTAGCCGTTGTTACCTTAAAAGGTAATTTCAGTGTTCCCTCTCACGTTGCTCACGACCGCGCATACTTAAATGCAAGTCAGCTAAGATGTACAACATCAGTCCTACTGAAGCCCACATGGTCAGCAGGCTTCACGGATTTCTACTTCAATGAATGCCTCTGTCTTTTTTTTTTATTGTGATATAGACTTGCCCTCAAGGCATAATACTTTGTGTGTATGCGTGTACTAGATGTTTGACGTAAGACCGGTGTTGTGTATGAAGTGAAGTAGTGTCTTGTGAAATCTCTTATGTATCCGGCGGTCATAGCTGGTCGTGTCGCTGTAGCGAAGGCCGGCTTGCAGGAGGTGACGGGAGCGTACCGCACTCTTCGCTGTGTATACCTCGTTAACGTTAACAGCTGGCGCAATATCGACACGTCCAGGAATATATATATGCTGCTAAAGACATTGCCATCTCCACAACAGTGAACCTCAATTATTGGATGGGTCAGAAAAGCTACAAGAAATAAAGAAGCAGAGAAAACCACGGAGTTTAAAGTTTTTACCAACACCGAAATGATATGGTAGCAGCCTCATCATGAGTACTTTAGGTTTCTGGCTACACCTGGCGGGCATAATTGTAAGCATCTTCCTGTACTGCGATTCTAGCCCTTAATCGTAGAAAGCGTAAAATAAGTATCCTATAGGGGCTTTCATGCGACCAGTAATCATAATTACTGTACGCTTGTCAGACTAGATCACCATATACCCCACTTCATTAACTTATCTCTCTCTCTTGTATAATAAAGCGACCGCTATGATTGATCGTGTCAGCCAATCAACGATGAGCGCCGCCGTCTACCTATTTCAGAGAACCCAGTACTGTTCGTCCCATTGGGCACCACGAAACCTTCAGTAACCGTTCCGTTAACGATGCCCTCTGCAAGGCAATCAACGACGAACAATGGAGAAGGACCGCGTAATCTACCAGTTCTCGTTTTAATTTATCTGATGCATTGAGTAGGTGAGATTGAATACAAGTAGAATCAAAATTTCCGTTATCAGATAAGCCTGAAGCTTTGATAACCAACTGTCCCGTCTTAATTAACCTACGTAGGCACTCAGAGTGGCGCCACCAATGTCCCGTACCTTCCTTATGACGAAGTTATGAGATGCCTTGCGATTTGATCATATATCATTATCACGGCACCTTATAAATTATCAAATATTTTGCGTTTTCATTACATTTCATTGTGATAGCAAGGAATTTTGTAATGTCGGCTTCAGAAGCTACCGTATATCGGAAGACTACGAAAATATCGGTGCAGCTTTTAAAGAACAACAGACCAGAACAAACAGCAGTAGTCTGAATTGGCCTTCATGGCACCCTGCGTGATGCTGTAACATGATGGACTGCGAGAACCAATGGCGACTGCGATCGTGTTATTTGTCTCTCACACTCTGCTCGCACATGCCTTTGTGCCTCCACAATATACCCCAGTGTTTGCTAGCCATATGTTTCGTTCTGGCTAAGCATCTCTCTCTTTATACTTGCATGGCAATCATGTCCAGGCTGCCACGACAAAACATTAATCGTCCACGTGTGTGCGCTAATATCCCCGAAGCCACCTATTCCACCAATTCCAAAAGCTGAGGCCCCGTAATGTTTCCCTGAAAATCATTGAACAATACGTACACGTTAATGGCTAGACACAAGTCGTCAAGCCCGGCATGTGACAGCACTGGTATTAAAGATGAAAAAGAAGGCGGCACCGCACCAGCGCCAGTAAGAAAGCAGCCGACCTCCGTCAAAGTACGGAGGAAAAACACAGACGCTACCGATGACGCAGTCTCGGATCGCAAATATTGTACGGAGCCAGAGAAAACAAACGCGAGAAACATGAGACTACCAGTGTAGACGATTACATTATAACGGCAAACGGGGCATCATTCGGGCACCATAATCGACCACAAGATCAGAGGCGATTCCCTCCCGTTTCCAATGGCCTGGTAGTCATAAAGGGCAAAAAAATAAGAGCGGACGGCAGGAGCTACCGGGGTGTACCGTTTCCTCCTCCTCCTCCTACCCTCCTCTCCATCCCGTACGTATCTCGCCGGCAACCTCGGGCCGCGCGCTGTTGCAGGCCCCCAAGCAAAGAGCTCACCACGAACCGACGCTTGTTGGGCCAACGTCGCGGCGCCCGCAACACGAGGCAAGGGAAAAAAAAAAAAAAAAAAAAAACAACACAAGCGAGAGACACAAGCTTCTTGGCGCGGAGGCGCAGTAGTAGGGGCCACAGCTAAGAGTAATAGGAAGGGAAACAGAAGAAGAGCGGGCTCCATAACGAACAAGTAATCTGGACCGACGGGCCTGCGGCACAAACATCGACGAAGATGGGCCGAACAGCCCTGCCTCCGCGGAGCACATGTATAGGCATGGGACGCTTGAGTTGGCCGACGTGCAATCCGTGTAAGCGAAAAGGAGGCGGGTGCCGGGTCCGCCCGGCAATAACTGCTATTACATCACCGCTCCTACGTATACGCCAAGCCCGCAGCTCCAACGAGGGAGCCAGTAGATGGCAAATGCGAGCACTCAGTTTGTGTTTCTCCTTTTTGTGAGTGTTTTGTTCTCTTTTTCTTGTTTCTTCGATTCCAGCAGCCATCATTGTTATTGCGTTGATTAGACGCATGTTATTGCTTGCCCTTGTCGACTTGGGCGCGTAATTTCTACCATACAATAATAACAATAATAACTGAGGTAACGACAATGTGATTAAGAGACACGCCGTATAGTGAGGAACTACGCATTAATGTTGACCATCGAGGGCTCTTACACCTGTACCTATGCCAAGTTCATGGATGCTTATCTATTTCGCCCGCGTCGAAAACTGGCAGCCGTTGCCGTCGTCTGTTACGTACACACACACACACACACACACACACACACACACACACACACACACACACACACACACACACACACACACACACACACACACACACACACACACACAAAAACGCATTTGCAATGTGAGACACTCAGCAACCCAAGGTCCACGCAGTAACTAATGAGAGGTTAGACGATTCATGAATGTAATGTTAACAAGAAAAAACACGTAAGTATGCTATGTGTATACCGTCTTTAATCATAACGCAATAACGCAACCACCACACTGTCTGAAATATATAAAGCGGTAACATATCTCACAGAATTCATACAGGCATATTCCGCTGATTTTTGTTTCGTTGCGTTCGCTTGTCTCGGATCGTTTCGTTTTTCTTTGTTTTTTTTTGTTGTTGCTTTTTTACCTTAGAAAAGCGCCGCTTCTGTTGCATCCCCTTTTCATATCAATCTGGGTGCCAGCCTTCGCAGGGCCCTTCGTGCTGCGATATTTATAGAGCTCTGGCTTTTAACGGTATCGCTCTTCCACGCGTAGGCTCAAAAATAACGCTTATGTCGTTCGTCCAAATATGTAGCTTTTTTTTTAGTATCAAAGCGCAAAGTGTGGTAAAGAAGACTCTTTTTCGTAGTATATCGGCTTTTATAAATTTCCTCATATTTTTTCCTTTCCAGCTTGCTCAGATTTCGTACTATGCAACTGCACACGACTCAGTTTGGCGTACTTCTTTCGCACCATTTTTCTCCAGCTTGTTCAGCTGAAATTTCATCTTTTTTCCTTTTCCTGTTCGCCACAGTCTGAATCTCTGAATCTTTAAGTCTAATACACTTCAATGGTATTGTCCACAATTCAATTTATTTCACGTTTACTCTTGGAAATACATCTCTTTATTGGGAAGAAGAAATTATGGTCAGGTTTATTGTTCGGAATCAACTGAGTTTAAGAAAAAGAATGTTGATGCTGAAAGCAAGTTGCAGGTTTACTTCTCATTAACTTCACAAGAAATGAGCCTGCAAAATGGCCGCCTGGACAAGCAGTCCTTGCTTTTCTCTTTTTTTTTCTTTTTTTCACTCTCGGAATAAAAGTATGGTAGTTACTTTAAAACACCAAATCTCGTGCGTTCGTGCGCTTGCAAGCTGTCTCGCCTACTATGGCTGACTCTCTCTCAATCACTTGTTTTCACTCACTAGTTCGTTAGGTGGCTTAGTGGCTAGGTAGCTCGCTTATTCACCGAGCAACTAATTAATGAAATGTATCATGCGATCCTAGTTCTAATCTCACACTACCATATGCGCTGTCAAAGGAGCCTCAATGCATGCAGATTACGAACAAAATAATTTGATAAACTGACAAAATTGATAAATTTGATAAATTTGACAAAATAAACTGAAACGCTACAACATTGCATATAGAGCCTGATGCTCTCACTCACTCACTCACTCACTCACTCACTCACTCACTCACTCACTCACTCACTCACTCACTCACTCACTCACTCACTCACTCACTCACTCACTCACTCACTCACTCACTCACTCACTCACTCACTCACTCACTCACTCACTCACTCACTCACTCACTCACTCACTCACTCACTCACTCAAACTGCTGATTTCGTCCAACCCACACTCGCTTTGACTTTTTATAAGCTTCCACCTCGTATCCCGCATTGATTCGGCACTGCCTCTTCTTACTCCCTGCATCGCCGCATTCGTCCCCAAGTTCGCCTCCCTGCTTCCCTCATCAAACAAACATTCGTGTCTTTCCTGCTGCTAGTTTCGGCGTCAGCAAAACGCGCCGTAGCTATCATCATCATCATCACCTCCACCCTTGAATAAACAGTCGCACCTTCAGCGGCTTGTGTGGGTCTTATTTTCACGCTTTTCGCCCAGGCGCGGCTATACCGGACATCACACAGAGCTCAAAGCACTCGCTGAGGTGAAAATACCCCCACAAGAACACAGACACAGGCGCCCCCGTTATTTCTTCTGAAGTGGTGCCGCGCTAAGTATTCTCCGTTGGCAGCGTTCTCCTTATTACTCCCTCCTTTATTGCCACAAAAGTAGCGGCCGCAACCTCGGCTTTTTCCTTTCCTGTGTTGATCTTATAGCACAAGCGTCGGCCGGCGAGTGGACCTGGCGCACCATACCCCCAGCCATTCTCATTTAATTCTCTCAACGTCATTCCTTCTGAGGTGCTCAACACGGCTTCATTCCTTTTTCTTCCTTTTGTACAAGTTTTTTTTTTATCTTTCTCATTGTTATTCTTCTCGCTAAGGTCTTGGAATGAGGCGGCCTGCCGTGAGTCAAAATATAAACGTCGCCTCTAGTCCTATGTTCTTTTGGCCCCAGCTGCCCCTAGTTGCTTCTCAAACTTTTACCTCTTCTTCTTCTTCTTCGGTGGGAGAGAGATTGCGTCCTTAGCGGCTGAGCCATAACTTCTTTAGCTGATTCTCTGCGGCAGCGTTGCTTTTCTGAGAGCTTGTGTGCGCGCGTGTTTTATGTTTGGGCGAAATAGCGGTCACGATATGTCTTAGACTTAATGCGGACGCCGCAGGACGACGTACTGTGAGTGCCGGCAAGACGAGACGTTAGGAGAAAAGTCTATCTATCTATCTATCTATCTATCTATCTATCTATCTATCTATCTATCTATCTATCTATCTATCTATCTATCTATCTATCTATCTATCTATCTATCTATCTATCTATCTATCTATCTATCTATCTATCTATCTATCTATCTATCTATCTATCTATCTATCTATCTATCTATCTATCTATCTATCTATCTATCTATCTATCTATCTATCTATCTATCTATCTATCTATCTATCTATCTATCTATCTATCTATCTATCTATCTATCTATCTATCTATCTAGCTTCTATCTATCTATCTATCTATCTATCTATCTATCTATCTATCTATCTATCTATCTATCTATCTATCTATCTATCTATCTATCTATCTATCTATCCATCCAAAGCTTTAAAAATTTAAGAACATGTTCACTTTTATTCATGTCCATTGATAGCACATTTCTACAATGACGAAGCGTACGTAAACCTTGATGAAATGAACTCCGCCTAACATGGACAACACGCCGCATTAAATAGTACTACATGCGTGGTATAGTTGTCTCCATTCCTCGGCTGGTTATCCAAGCTTCGTATATTGCGACTACTGAGATTTTACGGTGTTCTCGGTGCACAGGTTTTAACTCGCCGCGCGTTCCACGGCGCTCAATCCACTCTCAGCAGCTTGGCTATTATGCTTGCTGGCTTCTGCGTACACGATACGGTGTTTTAAAAGGGAGCACGAGGGAGGAAAGTTGTGGGCAGCGGAAGTTCAAGAATTTTTCCATTAGCCGCTCCCGGAAGGGTCACATTCAGCACGGAGAGAAAGCTCTTCCGGAGCTTATCGCCGCTCGTTTGAACGCAGCTAATTACGCGCAATCTTTTACGCCGCCCACCATGTACTATCAGTGAGGCAGGATCGCGTCGAGCACTCTTGACCCGTGAAAAGCTTGAAAAGGGCGCGACCCGGCTGGAGAAACAAATTTTACAGCGAAAGCTGTTATGAGATCATTTCACCGGCCGTTTTTTGGCGCCGTAGTTGTCCGCCGCCGCCGCCGCCGCCGCCGCCGCCGGTGTCCGTAACCAGTATCGCTCGAAATAAGAAAAAAGAACGAAATAAGAAAAAAATTCCAGGATGGAACGAGGTTCGAACCTGGGTCCTCTGCGTGGGAGCCCAGTATTCAACCTCTGAGCCATGCCGGTGCTTGAAACTGCCTTGCAAAAAGGTCCTATACAGGCTTCATGTCGGGAAGGAACCACATTAGCATATGCAATATAGCGTGGTAGAAGAGTAAAATAAGCACCATGCCTCGCACAACGCGAATTCTGTAACCAGAAGTCACACAATGCGAATTGCGCAACGAGTAGGTTGTTGAATGCTTCCAACCCATTACAAAGGACTCTGCCATAATTCTTCATCGTCATAAGGACTATATTTAATAAAGTTCCACCATCCATTCACCAGGCACAGCATCAACAAAGTGCCCATAATGCCTTACATGCGTATAGCAGGTACCAACGCTCTCCGTAGAATGACGAAAAATGGCACAGGGCCTGCTGCCCTACTTCAAAAAATTACAATGATTTATAGCGTAGTGGGTTCCTCGCAAGTGCACTTGTATTGGTTGCCAAGGAAGCCCACAAGCGCATGATCCACTTCCTCGGGGTCTCAGTAAAATTACATTGATTTATAGCGTAGTGGGTTCCTCGCAAGTGCACTTGTATTGGTTGCCAAGGAAGCCCATAAGCGCATGATCCATTTCCTTGGGGTCTCAGTAAAGTTCTTTGGCCCCCCCCCGCGTCTCTCTTCCACGTCAACGTATGTTATACAGCATGACGGGAGAGGGAAATAGCGACCGGGCGTCGCCCAATGCAAATTACATAACTGGTGGGCCGTTTAAAGATTCCAACCCATCACAAAGGGCTGAGCCTTAATTCTTCATCGTCATCAGTCGTCGCGTCAACAAAGTGCACATAATGCCTTACAGACGTGTAGCTGGTGCCTCGCTTCTCCGCAGAATGACGAATAATGGCTTAGTAGGTGCTTCCCAACTTCACAAAAATTGTGATTTATGGCGTAGTGGGTACCTTTCTAGTGTACTTGTATTGTAGCCCCAAGAGAGCTTAACGGGCTCTAGAAAGGACGCTCTTCCAGCTTTCGCTGTGACTGTGCTGCGGTTTCAGCGCAGGCCTGGCGTTTTTTGGCGCCGTAGTTGTCCGCCGCCGCCGCCGCCGCTGCCGCCGCCGCTGCCGCCGCCGCTGCCGCCGCCGCCGATGTCCGTAACCAGTATCGCTCGAAATAAGAAAAAAATTCCAGGATGGAACGAGGTTCGAACCTCAGCCCTCTGCATGGGAGCCCAGTATTCAACCTCTGAGCCATGCTGGTGCTTGAAACTGCTCTGCAAAAAGGTCCTATACAGGCTTCATGTCGGGAAGGAACCACATTAGCAAATGCAATATAGCGTGGTAGAAGAGTAAAATAAGCACCAAGCGTCGCACAACGCGAATTATGTAACCAGGCGTCACACAATGCGAATTGCGCAACGAGTAGGTTGCTGAATGCTTGCAACCCATTACAAAGGGCTCTGCAATAATTCTTCATCGTCATCAGGCACAGCATCAATGAAGTGCGCATAATGCCTTACATGCGTTTAGCAGGTACCAACGTTCTCCGTAGAATGACTAAAAATGGCACAGTGCCTGCTGCCCTACTTCTAAAAAATTACAATGATTTATAGCGCAGTGGGTTCCTCGCAAGTGCACTTGTACTGGTTGCCAAGGAAGCCCATAGGCGCATGATGGCCAAGTCACTGCGGCGTCATAGGGAACGAACAGGCCGATAATGCCGCTCGGACAGCTCATGAAAGCACACAGGAAGATACCATCCCACTTTCAAGGTCTGACGCTGCCAGCAGTCTTCGAGGCCTTGCACAGGAGATCACGCTCGCTCTATGGTGCCCACCAAGCAGCCAAACCAACCGGACTAATCGTCAACGCCACCTGTCCTCTTTGATGCATATCTGTATGCCAACTGGACTCCGCCGAAGAGAGGCCACACTACTCTATCGCTTGTGGCTAGGGGTGGCATTTACGAAATCCTATTCCTTTCGAATTGGAATGGCCGACAACGCTCTCTGCGATGCCTGTCGTTGCGAGGAGACGCTACACCACGTCCTGTGCGACTGTCCGGTATATAATGCTCAGAGACAGTCATTGGCGTCCGTTCTAGCGCGCCTTGATAGTAGACCAATGTCTGTTCAAACAATACTTGCATGTTGTCAACAGAAGACATCACAACTGAAGGCGACGAAGGCACTGCCGAGGTTTTTGAGAGCGACGAACTTGGCCAAGCGCCTGTGACAGAAATGTCGCGTACCACGCAGGAGTGACCAACTACCACGCAAGAGTGACCGACTGTTTCTATGTGTGCTATGCTACCACGCAAGAGTGACCGACTGATTCTATGTGTGCTGTGTCGTGCTATCTTTTCATCTTTCTCTCTCTCTCTCTCTCTCTTTCGTCTTCATCTTTAAATCTCCCCCACCCTGTCCCCATGTGTAGGGTAGCAAACCGGTTGTCCTATACTGGTTAACCTCCCTGCCTTTCCTCCTCTACTATTTCTTCTCTCTCTTCTCCTCGGGATCTCAGTAAAGTTCTTCACCCCCCCCCCCCGTCTCTCTCCCACGTCAACGTATGTTATACAGCATGACGGGAGAGGGAAATAGCGCCTGGGCGTCACCCAATGCAAATTACATAACTGGTGGGCCGTTTAAAGCTTCCAACCCATTACAAAGAGCTGAGCCATAATTCTTCATCGTCATTAGTCCTCGCGTCAACAAAGTTCACATAATGCCTTACAGACGTGTAGCTGGTGCCTCGCTTCTCCGCAGAATGACAAATAATGACTTAGTAGGTGCTTCGCAACTTCACAAAAATTGTGATTTATGGCGTAGTGGGTACCTTTCTAGTGTACTTGTATTGTAGCCCCAAGAGAGCTTACAACGGGCTTTATAAACGCCGCTCTTCCAGCTTTCGCTGTGACTGTGCTGCGGTTTCAGCGCAGGCCTGGCGTTTTTTTTACAGCCCTCGAGCGTTGATTTTTAAATCTCTGCAGAAAACGCCACTTGGGTATCGCGAAGACGTAAAAAAAAAAATGTAAGGATATTCTTTTTTGGAACCCCTCGAGCTTTCGTTCGTTAAAATCGGAATGAGAATAAGGCGATTATATGTTTCCTACCTGTTTTAATGCCGAACAGCCGATGATTCCTGCTTATCTGGCCAGAATATTCAAATAAGTATAGGTAATACTCGTGCGCAAGCCGAAGCTTTCGTTCCTCAGTGCCTACAATATTTAACGCAATACGTACACACGCAAAGCAAATGAGCAAACTCAAAAACTTTAAGCAAACTCTAAAACGTTAATGTTTCCGCAGCAAGATGGCTGAAGACTTACACGAACCGCATGTACTATATATGCTCGAAAGTTTTAACTTAACAACATTAAGAAACATTCGCCCACTGTATCTGTTACATGTCCGTCGCCTATATAACTGAAAAATTCTCGTGCTTAATTAAAATAGGGAACATAATAAGACCCATTAAACAGAAGAAAAAATATAACAGTAATTGCTTATCTTTAGACGCATTCTTTCTTTTTAATGTACCGCTATCACACAACCCGCTATCTCATTTATTTCTTCCTCGTGTTCAAGATACACCTAACTGTGTCAGGCTAATCAGGCTCTGCCATTCCTGTTCTCTTTTACACTGACTTCGCTGCTCCGAGAGGCTCTCGCAGTTTCCCGTCTTACGCGATCACGAACCGCGAGCGTGAAGCTGCATATTAAATTAGAATTCTTCCGACCCGGCCGGTTAATTCGTCTTCTAAATTTTTGTTATCGTACATACTTCTTCCCGCACAACATGTATTAGAGATCTGAAGCGTTTTTCAGCTTTCTACGCAACGCTTTCGGCGCGAGCTGCTTTATGAGGTTTTAGGGAATGAACAGGCCCTTGCACGTCCTAGAAGCGTTTCGCTTTCGAGGTACAGCACTTTCCTGTTCCCCACGTTAAGTGAATTCACTGCGCTTTCAGTTTCTGAAGCAACGCAACCTCGCAGCTGCATCAAATATATGACGCCAAGTAATCACGGTTGATACATTGTATTCAATAATCTACGCAGTCGTTCTTTCTTTCTTTCTTTCTTTCTTTCTTTCTTTCTTTCTTTCTTTCTTTCTTTCTTTCTTTCTTTCTTTCTTTCTTTCTTTCTTTCTTTCTTTCTTTCTTTCTTTCTTTCTTTCTTTCTTTCTTTCTTTCTTTCTTTCTTTCTTTCTTTCTTTCTTTCTTTCTTTCTTTCTTTCTTTCTTTCTTTCTTTCTTTCTTTCTTTCTTTCTTTCTTTCTTTCTTTCTTTCAATAATACCTGTTGAGGTTTTACGTCCCAGAACCACGATATGATTCTGAGAAGCGCCGTAACGGAGGGCTCTGGAAAGTTCGACCACCTGGTGTTCTTTAACGTACACCTTAATCAAAACACATGGGCCACTAGCACTTTGCCTCCATTGAAATGCGGCAGCCGGAGCCGGAGCCGGGATTCGATCCCGCTACCTATGGGTCAGCAGTCAAGCACCACTGCCGTTACACCACCACGGCGGTTTCTTTCTTGCATTCATTCTTTCTCCTTCTCTCGCTCTTTCTCTCTTGCCTATCTCACATCACAACCCTTGTAGCGCACAGATGTGCTGACTTCAGTCAGGAGCGCAGCATTGTAAAGAAATTAACAGTCGAAAAAAAGGGAACAGCGCATCAAACAATAAAATGGCCAAAATAATACGCGACATTATTTTGAGAAGGACCCCGTGAGTATATAAAGCCGAACAATTCAGCAGGACCTAAGTTACCGATAAGCATGTACGTATTCGGATAAATAAACACAAAGCTGAGAACCATAACGCATGCGTAACGTACAGTCTGCAAATATGTTCACTAAAACGATATTGGGGTAATGCCTAAATGAATAATATTACAACCTTTTGAGTAACGCATGTTGCTCATAGACGCATTAACTGCCGCGACGCCGCACTGACACGGCCACCTGCAGTGTAACAGCATAACAGATAACTGCCCGTATACGCACAAACGTCTTACGCTAGAACTGTTCTGTATGAAATTTTCAGCCAGTCGTAATGCTAGGAATATCATTAACGATGCCGTTCGGTCAATGGCATAGAAATGAAAGCTTTCTGAAGACGGCCCACCGATAATGAGATGACGTACCCTTAAGCTTAACTTTAAAGGCGTGCACCTGCGGATTTCGGGCGTTAGTATGAACATAAAAATCTGGAGTGCAACAGCACGCGAAAACGTAGCCGTTACAATATCTTTCGTAGGTTCTCGCTTTGAGAAAGTTATGTGCAGCACATTCGAGAGCTGGTAGCTATCTATTCACTGCCATTTCTCTCCCACTTTCACGCGTTCCACTCACACGAATTATGAAGATGCGTACCGCATTCAGCGCAGAAAAAAAAAGAGGACATCTTTGCACACTTTCGTTGTCAATATAGTTTTTTTTTGCACGAATCTAAATTCCCCTTAATTTTCGAAGGGGTCACGCCAGCTACCCTCCAGTGGTTATGTAATAAACTCTGTGCTGCCATTTGCGCATAGCACTCATTGCACTGCGGTATGTACCAATCATTTCTCATTCTTCTTTGTTGACATGCTCTTTCTGAGGACTGATATGAGGTAATAAAATATTGTTGCTCTTCGATCATACTGAATAATCTCAAAACAGATAAGTTGCTCGGGAAATATATATAATAGTGCTCAGAACATACTGGTGCAGAATACATTGTTTTTTATTACCATTTCCACGTGCAGCGCTTTGAAATGTAGATGCAAATGTAGACATTCTTCCTTCGAAGATATAAGAATAATGATATGAAGATGTGTTTGTGCTATTTATTCATAAAATACTCATCAAGAAAGGCACAGTTGAAATGATGCTCATGAACCGCCGCGGCCACATTTCTCAAAAAAATACCTTACACACGACAGAATCGTACTTATTCAACAGTGGTTTCAAAGAGACGGTCCGACACACAGATGAACAGCAAAACATTGCAGTATGCGTTCGACGACCTAATGTCATTTCCAATTTAGACAAACGTACACTACAAATACAAGCATACTCGAAACGACTCGTGCTTTATACATGTTGGTTTAAGAGAAGCAGCTTGCCATATCTCATTAAGTGTGTCTGCCCGAGGCGGTTGCCCACAGGCAAACTCCCCCGATCTCACTAAAAGGGCCGGTGTTTCCCAATATTGGTTTTTAATGGCACAACGGTGAAGGAGACGAGACGTGTTTTCTCGAAAGCATATTGGATTCCACTCCCAGATTCATATATGGCCGTATTGGTAATAGCGCCCCCCAGCCCATCGTTCTTTCACCGTTTCGAATCACTTTTTGATGACGAGAGACCACGTTCGAGCCCCCCGAAAAACTGAAATAAAACTGTCGTTTGCATGTACTGCGCCTCGAGTTGTTTTACCTACTTTTTTTTCAGTGGAACGCGGATCGTCTAGGACAAAAATAATGATCAATGCACTTTTGATGGTCTCCTGACAGCGAGGGGATTGAGACGGTTTTGCTTACCCACTCTTCTAAATGTTGTTTCAGACCATCATACATAAATCAAGGGATTGCTCGCAGTCGTCATATAGAGATATAGCATGCATCAGCCGACGCTTGATACTATCTCATATGCTTATTAGTTTACGTTTGGCGCATAGCAATATTGGGATTATACATGCAAGTATTATTTAAGAGACAAAAGATATAAAGAACTGGTAAAGCTCAACCGAAGCTGAATGCTATGATCCACGTTCTCTGCGTGCATGCGTGCGTAATCGATTGTGACTGATTGAAGTTTACCTACCCACCACTGACTCTACGTTTACCGGCCGTGGTATGCCTCAGTCTACGAAGTGATGCTGGCATCATTTCGTAGATTCCCTCGAAGAAGGAAGATGTCCAGTATAATTAGTTTCTTCCGTTCAATTTTCATCCCTCGTTGGGATAGTTAGCTGAGGTAGTTAGTTGGGGTAATTAGTACAGTGAAACCTCGGTGAAGCGAATCTCACGGGACCACCAAAAATATTCGTATCATCCGAAATTCGTATCACCAGAAAGCATGGGAAATTAGCATGCGAAAATGGCGTACATTTTCATTTATTGTTTTTCATGGCCGCACCAACATCAGGAAGAACCCTGAATGATTGTCGGTTTAGTTTTTAGATGTCGGCAATCATACCAGCACTCGTAAGTATACGCCCGTACGTGCGTATTTATTTAATGAACCAGGTGCGTTGTGACCCGCGACAGCAGTAACCCCTTCCAAATTTTAGTATGCTTTTTTTTGCATGACACCGAAGCTATGCAGCGAAAGTAACGTAAGAAGCACTTTGACGCGATGGATCGAGGCCACAAAATTACAGAACTACGGTCCTGTGTATACATTTTCTTATCACGGATGTGTTGGGGATGTTTTTTGGAAGATTTACGGCCGTGCCGGCATAAGTGCGACTTCAACGGTCGCACATGTGCACGTTGTGAGGCCCGATTCTTTCGCTAAGTCCGTCCTCGCCTTCTTTCGTTCCACGTCCACCTTTCATAGGATGTCTGATGGACGATGCAAGCACGCGTAAACACAGTACAACGACAGCAGCGCGCGTCTACGCGTTGGAAAAAAAAAGCATGGCGCTAACGTCCTCTGTAATCTAAACGCGAAGGCACACGGAGCCACATAAGAGCCTCAAAGATTCGCGCACACCATCTCGGAGGCCGTGACGCGACTCTGAAGGTTTATTCTGACCGTAAGAAAAGTGTTTTTCTTATACTGTGATTCTGACGGTTTGACGGTGCGGCGCGCATGCCCACGCTTGCGTTCCCGCGCTCGCACGTGCTTGGCGCGTCTTCCACGACAACGCGGACAGCACCTCTTCGTAGCTGGGCGGTAGCGTACGTTCGTGTCAAACGTCGCTGGGTGAAAATCGGTTCGCAACAACCGTACTCCATTACACTGCAGGCCAATGGGCCGTGAATGGGACCAACAAAAAATCCGTATCACCCCGACATTCGTATCAGCCGTGATCGTATCACCGAGGTTTCACTCTAGTTGGAAGCACCGCACTAACTACTGAGAAAGCGTAACAAAGAATGGCATTAGGAATGCAATCGTTACATTATCCTGGTGTGAGCCTTTCAAGATGAGATGGTATTTTTATCGCAATTCATACACTAACATCTTACAAATACATCTTACATCTCGTAATCACCGCGCGGGCTAGCTTGTTCTAACCTTCAGGCTGCTCCTCATACCAACTTTTTTCTCCAGTCTCCTTTCACTCTTCAGCGAAGTCACGTTGGCACCGCAGGTATAGCTTTTGAGAAGTTACTTTGTAGTGAAAAACAGTGTTCCTCTCGGAAGCGCTGCTGAAAGTGTCGGTGCTACAGCGCGCTCACGCCTTGTCAGCGATTAACCTCGGTTAGGGCATTTCTAATAAATCGTATATCTTAACCTACGCCAGCACAACGACGCACGCTCACGCATCAAGCGACTCATACCGATATCCTTGTCATCGGTGTACAGAGATACGGCCGCCTGCGAGTGATGCGCTGACACCCCCGTTCAGCCGCACACAGAGCACCCCCCTTCTCCACCCTCATCTATATATACCCGCTGCACAGGCAGTATCCACCCCCCCTCCCCCTTTCCCTTTCGAATCGACACGCGCTCAAGAACGCTTCCAGAGGCGCGACAACACGAAGTGCGTGGGCGCTCGCCTCGACAGCTTCGAAAACGCGGGCTCTCGAGCAGATAATCCGTAATTAACAGAGTGTGCGACACCGCGAATAAACTCAGCTCGCCGAAGCACTTCGCGTGGGCTTACGCGAGTGCCGCGCGGATCAGACAATCAGTTATCGAAGTTTAAGCCGGTGTAATTGTTTTCCCTCGATCCGTCATTCAGCGCAATTTTGCATGAGCGAGGCAATACTTTCGCAACGTTCATTCTTCTGTTCCATCGTTCCCGCGAACATCTCCCATAATCTATAATAACAGTTATCTCCGCTTTAACGTGAATGGTATGCACTTTTTTGTATCTTTATTGCGCCATAAAAAGGCTCAATTTGATAAGTGTTCCCGCCATTGTGTCTCGAAAAACTGTGGTTATCTCAATTAATCCTTTCTTCGAACGCTTTAGCGTGTCTCGGATGGGTAATCGCTAATCACGTTTATTCGAGTGTGTTCACTCCTCGCCGCTCTTTCTCGCGACTCGTGTTGTCCGTGCGTAGTTGCACGCGTGCTCTCCCGGTCTGCCTTCGCCATTAAGCGTACAGTACTGTATGTTCAATGGTGCCGCAGGAAGATCAATTTACAACTTTCGATTAATCGTGCGTCTCCGCTTCTTATTCGTCGATTCCGCTAATGAGTTTCAAGTTCTCCAATTAAAGTGCTTTGACGTGAGCCAGCCTGCATTGGGGTCCATGGGATCATGAGCGCTTGTTATGGTGCTGGCATTCTTTTGTTTGTTTCTTTCTTTTCTTTCATTTTTTGTGGCACGAACACCAAGTAAAACTCTTGCTTCTCTTCCAAGCACTTCCGCTTGAGCCTGTGCTGCCGGTTTTCCAAATATTGAGAAAGCTTGTTTGAAAAAAAAAAATTATAATTGTTGCGACATTGGACGGTTCCGATTCAACTTCATAGTTATGCTGGACAGATACGATAACGGAGCATTAGTTTACTTAAGGTACGGTTCAATTAGCTGTCAGGATAATTAACGAAAATTAATTGAATGAGTTCACTGAAAGAGCAGACGCTTTTCTAGTGAGCAGCTGGGTTCATTGCGGCACCTGGCGGAGCAGATCTCAACCACAAGCTTCTTTCTACGTGGCCTCCGAGATCCGCTTCGACAAAGCCGAAACAAAACGTTAACGCAAGGGAACACGAACGCCGACGTGCAAGTCTCCCTACCAAACAACTAAGACAAGGATTAGGGTGGCATCCATATTTTCCCTCTTCCCTCGTGCAGGGCACGTAGTCAACCAGTTCTACCAAGTTTACTTCCCTGCCTTTCCCATAATGCCTCTCTGTCTCTCTATTGGTTGGTTGTGGCTTTATTGCATTGTCCTGTGTGGTTTTTGGCGACTCGTGCTCAGGTCTCCCACGACGGGACGTCGAGATCTTGTCTCAGCAAGGCCTCGCGGGCATGCTGGACAGCACAAGCAGTGGCCCTATACGCCAACTATAAACAAAACCTTCCCGAACCCGTTTAACCTGAACCGAATATTTCCCGAAGTACACAAAGAATACACATGTAACGTATGCAAACGAGAAATGGCTACAGACAAACACATGCTATGCTAATGTAACGCCCATAGGTAACGCCCAACACACTAACGAGTTAAGCACCGAGACCCTATTGCCGAGGTGGGCCTCCGTTCTGCGCAGCTGCGACCTCAGCGACCAGCTCTGTCTCTCTATGCCTGCCATACTTTATTTGTAGAGTCTTAACACGAAAGTTACGATTATGTGTTTGATTAAGATTGATCGATTGATTCGTCGCAGCCAGCCGAGTTTTCTAAATGATGAAAAAGTTTTCGAACTAAAGCGCTCGCCATCGATGCGAAAGCCACCTTACAAGCGTTGCTCGAGAGCAACACGTTGCGACCGAAAGAAACACGTGTTTAACGAAGACACCGGAGGGTGTGGGTTGCATCGATCGCAAAATCGAAGCGTTCGTCCGACCTGAAAATATGGTGCAAACACGCAGCTTCATCCCAGCGTCTTGCCCTTGTATGAGCGTTGCACAGACTTTAAGTCAAGCTCGACATTTCGAGAGAGAACGTAGCCTGCGCGCCACGTCGACTTCGAGAGGGAAATCGAAGTGAGCAGAGGCTAGAGTAAGTAAACTGAGCGATATCGATAAAGAATCCGAATCTCTGCTTTTTTATATAAGTTTAGGGCTTTCTTGAGCTAAAAGAAAAGTTCCGTCTTTTCGTTAAGTGGGCACCCGCGTGAGTTCCTTCTACGGAGTAAGCCAGGCCCGTAGACAAGAATTCTTTTCGGGGGCGGGGTGGGAGGGGGGCACTTGATGAAGGCCTTGGCTATTTCAGAAAAAAAGACCTATTATTATTATTTATTTTCGGCAAAACACCCCTCGCCATCAGAATTTCGGAGGGGGGGCAGGGAATCCCCCCCCCCCTTGGCTACTAACCTGTAGCAAGCACAGCAATGATAAAATTATAGATAAATAATATCGGAGCACTGGTGAGGATATCGTTTCCTTGTTGTTGTAGTTGTTGTTGTTGTTGTTGTTATTGTATATGCGTTGCTTCACGTTCTCTCCTTCTTTACTCGCCTCTGTGTTTTGCACCGTCGGCAGCAGCACAAAGAAGACTACACTTCCATAAGCACCTAGAGAATGTAATAGTTCGTTAACATATAGTTACCTCAGGCAGGATAGAGCACGACAGGACAAAATGTATGGTAGTTTCACTCTTGTGAGGGTATAAGTGTTGCATCCAACACTAATAGCCCTATGTGACCTATGCTGATGTTTTTTTCTTGTTTTTGTGTGCTTCTTCAATAGTAATATCGTGATGATGGGATAGAATGCTCTAACGTAGCCTACCTTCCCACGTTTTTCATGTATATAGGTATAAAAAAGCGTTACACTGTGGGTCAGCGGTCCTTCACACCACGTCTTCATGGAATCTTGCAGAGAGCTCTGAATACGACTTCAGAATACTTTGAGGAAGATGGTCTGCAGACTTCACCTGCCAAGTGCTCGTGGAACCATGAGCCGCCTGTACCTCGGAGAGACATCAGTACAATGGTTACAACAACACCGTTACCTTGGCGTAATTATCGTTGACCGCGTCTCTTGGCGACCTGCCGTTACTTCTGCGCGGCGCAAATCGCAGTCCCTTCTCAAGTATCCGGCCACTTTGACTGCTAGGGACGCTGGCTTCGACCACACGACAATCATCCGTGCTATGTCACGTGATTGTCGTGTGGTCGAGTCTTGAATGTGCCAGCTAGGCTAATGTCTCAATTGGAACGCAATCGCCGTGTTGCCCTTCGACTCATGCTTCGCCTACCTCGTTAGACACAATCTCTTCCATTAATCACTGAAGCACACCAATCGCCTCTGAGGCTGCAAGCTGACCAGAGAGCGTTCGCTCGAGCACAAAATGGCAAAGCACTTATTAAACGGCTAATTCAGCGTCCATTATCTCGCATGGGGAACAAGGCGGCATTGTTTATTCCCATTGCTGGCAATTCTCACGAGACTACTTCATTCAGGGCTTCGAAGAAGCACGACAAGTATATCTTTACTATTGATCTTTCGATTCTCGAAATGCAAAAGAAAAAAAAGGAACGTGGACAGGAGGAAAACAGAGAAAGGAATATGAATAACAAGTGACGCTTGATAACAACAACTACTACTACAGATACAATATATGACGACGCAAGGGCAAGCGAACCTTAGCGACATTCCAGCGTAAACCGGGACAGCAACAATCAGTTTGAGATCAGTCAGAGCACGAAATCCCCGCGTATACTACCGTGCACACATCTCTTTATCCTAGCCACCTGGAGAAAAAAAAAACTTGCAGTACTGTGACCTCCATGCAGTCCTACAGAAGCGTTGAACGCAAAGGCTTGACCTCAGCGCTTGAGCCCTCGTGAAGCGGATAGCGCCAGTGAGACGGGAGGGTGTTTTCCATCGTGATATATCGAGACGGGGGACGCGAAAGCGCAAGCTTTCTTTGAGTTTTGCTTTTTTTTTATACGCGTGGGACCAAGGAAGGATCAGACGGTCCACTTCAAAAGCGCGCGAGGCTTAGCGAGTCTCTCCACTTCGAGTCCGTAGCTTTCGATAGACAAGCGACAGGATGCGCTTTTCATAGCAATACATATATTTTGTCCCGTATGTGCTTGTATGCACCGTACCTGAGAGGTGTCGTTTTGCTTCAACTAAACATAACGAGAGGGAAGCAAAAAGAAAAAAAAGAGAAAGAGAGAGCCAGATTGAGAGCGAATAAAATGCGGAGTATGTGAGGAAGAAGACGGCCGCGCCGGAAATGACGTTCACCCTCCGGTTGGCTCGCGGAAAGCACAGACGGGGTGGACGCTTTCGGTACACGACCGAGCAGAGCGGCGGAAGTAAGAAAATCGAGTGGTTGTAAAGAATGCTGAAGGAAGCCAAAAATAAAATAAAGCGAAGTTCTTGCAACGAAATCTGCAGTGACGCATGCGTCTAGAGCATCGGAGATGTGGTCATGGGACCTTCCGGATGCCAGAGTCGTTCGGCCACATATATATAACGATTCTTTTTCTGCCGTGTTACGTTCACGCTTCACGGGAACGACGTTTTGTTCGACGCAAAACTGCTTCTTTTTATACAGAAGCTGTCTTTGCAGACCCCGTGCCGGTGTCGTCAGGGCTTCGCTAAAGCAGGCCGCGTGACCAGAGGGAAAGAAGGAGCCTCGTGAGAGGTGGAAAGGGAAGGAGGTCACTTGATTGAGCGCGGAGATGAGGTAGTGCGACTGAAGGGGGGTACGAGTGTTCCGGCCGCGGTGGAACGCTACCAGCGCGGATGTGCATGTCATGCACAGCGGTGGTGCTTGCAACGCTGCTTGCGTTCCAGCGCAGCCGTGATAGTAATACGCGTTTTGGGTGAATGGGCGCGTGGAATGTGCGACGACCGCAGCGTAACGCTACCGTAGCGTTCCAGTGTGGCTGTTCATGGGCATACCGTCGCTACCGAGCGTAGCACCCGGGATGAGCATACGTACCATACCATCGGTAATGACCATACGCACTGAATATATACAATGAGCATACGTACTGAGCGTACGTACATACTGAGCATACGTAATGAGCACGCGTAATAAGTACCGTCCGTAATGAGCATACCGTCGGTTAAGCCTTGTAGATACCGTAGCGCGGGATCCAGAAGGCTTAACCTGAAGAACAAAGAAAAAACAAAGAAATTAACATTGAAAACTTTGCCGAAACTTAGGAGCAGAATATAATGGCTGACAAAAGAGGCGGGACCTTTGTTGTGCGATGGTTTTCACGGCGTGGAACTGCCTGGAATTTTTTTTAATTGTACAGGTCATTCTTTGAGCGACTCGATTCATTGATATTCCGCACGCACTCTATGGCGTCTCTGTTTAGGGCTGTCTCGTTCTTGCCGCAGACAGTGGCAACGCGCAGCATATTTTCGCGCGACTGGATAAGCGGGCCCTCAGCGCGAAAGAAAGAAACAAGAGATCCACCGTGATTTTCCTCGACGATTCCGCGCACTGGATCGAGGTACAAATCCCGCCGCCTGAGCTAAGTAAGACAATGCGCGCGCGAATTCGCTTCGCATGTGTATCCTGCGCTTTTCCGCCTATTGTGCAGTCTTTCCACAGCTAACCTTATTTCTGAACCCTTTCTATAAGTCTTTTACAGCGAAATGGTATATGCCTTGGCGAAACCAAAAATTCGTTCGTCCTAGGTACACAAATATTCCTAGCTTGTGTATGCAACCGAAATTAGGCAATCCTCACTACTCAACACTGGTCCACTAAAACTTAAGTTTTCCACGGGCAAAAACGTATGTACCACTGAAATTGGGCAACTCCCACTATATCACCACTGGGCCGCTAAAAATTAAGGATAAACTACGCGGGCGGCAAACACCATTTAAGATTTGTGGACAGACCTGAACAATAATTGAGAAATACTTTAATGAATCGTCGGGATTAAGCCAGTGATAAACACCGGGGCCGCAGGTTTCAGCTTCGCTGGTTAACCATCTGTACGGAGTACTTGGGCGATGAACGTATTTTTTAACACGAAAGTGTTTTATGCCGGGGTCCACCAAGACTTTAGTGACGTATTTCCGTCACGGATATGACGTTCGTAAAATGCGCACTAATGAATGACAAAGAAAAAAACTAGACGAAAATGTTCCTCCGCCGGGAATCGAACCCACGACTACTCGGACCGTGACGATATATGCGCCCGACGCTGTAGCAACCACGCCACCGAAGCACATGCACGAACCTCTACAAGCGCGCCTTATACCTCTCACACATTGTCTCTCGAATGATGCTCTCTTTCAGCGGGGCAAGGCGAGGGCTCCAGTGACTGAGCGGTGTAGTGAAGTACTATACGTCATGACACTTACGAGTGCCGATAAACAGCGCTTCGGTGACGACGCAGTTTAATCGAAGTAGACAAGGCACCGGAATTTCTGCGAAACGAGCTCTTTAACGCTATCGCATTAAAAGAGAAAACAAGTTGCTGCCGGTGGGATACGCACTCACTGTCTTCACATTGCGTGTGCTGCCATTCTCTTTATGTTGTAACTACTACACTTCAAGTACAAACTACAATTAACGTCCCCTATAGTTTACCTGCCTTCATTATCGCTTTGTATAGTGTTAGGTACGTACATCGGGCAAAAGCAGGGCCCTTGATTGGTTATGCTTACCATTGCTTTTTTCGTACGTTTTTTTCGTACCAGAGGCGCTCTCGTATTACGCTCAGCAAGAACACGAGAATACTTCGCTTCCGTTTGTCGTGGCGTCATGCAATGTAAAAACGTCGGCCGATTCGTCACGTCGTGGTACAGCACCCGTATCTAGAACATATAACTTCACTTAATACGTTCTTTCCATTGTGTCGAACGTCTTGCGCAGGGCTTTGACCTCTCGGGTAAATATAAATATGTTCAGAATCCGTCAAAGTTGCTGCGTGCCCGTTGTAATGAAGTACAATAAAAAAGAAGCAAGTGTGCTTGCGATAGAAACATAGGGTGTTCGCGCTATCAAAGCAAGTTGTGATATATATATATATATATATATATATATATATATATATATATATATATATATATATATTGGACATAGATAAAGCCTGGCAACGACCTAGAAGCAACCTAGAAACAACCTGCATCACCTAGGTAAGGCCTAGAAGAAACCTAGAAGCACCCAGATTAGTCTTCAGAATAGTCCAGTTTCGCTGTTTCAAGCCTTGTGTGGCTTAGGGCGAGCTTCGGCAATTTTTTCGCATGCCTAAATATCTATCAAGTGCTTCGCAAACAATCGGCGGAACTTTGAGCTTGTGCTATTGTGACATATGCGCGTGTCTGAGCGTGCATTAGGTCAGCAAGTAGTTTGCGGGGCGTCATGAACTCGCGAAGACCACAGTAAGCACCTTCGGCTCTGACTTCGGTTCGTCGTGTGCCATGCCGCAAGAACGATTAGCGCGTGTCCTTTTGAGTGCTTCTCCATAAATCGCGGAGGTTTCGCTCACCAAAAATTTACGGATACCAGCGTGACGAAGGTATCGTCAGGTCTCGAAATCCACGTATCTTTATTCCGTGTGCGCGTGCTGTGAGCAATTTCCGCTATTTGTGCCGCGAGCTACACGCGTCTCAGTGATAGCAGCGCGTTCTCAATTGTTCAAAGACTACATGCTTTCGCATATTAACGTTACATATGTAGGTGCTAGAGTTACAAGGGTATTTTGACGTTCATACACCCACATGTGCACTTAGTGAACATGTGCGGCGTGTACTGTCGCGAGCTCCACGCAGGGGCAGCGGCACCTTTTCAGCAGTTCGACGATCATTTATTTCCGCAATTCGCCCTGATGCGCGCTATGGCACGACATACAGTGGTTCTTAATTACTCACGTTTAGTATTTGTTTGATCATATATATGTGGACTAGCCACCCTCTTACCAGGCCCGGAATTTTAGATGCGAAGCATCTTATGGCGGAGTTCAAACCGGTGGTGTGCGGCGTGACCACCCTTACTGCGCATGCGCAAACCCTCTCCACACACCTCCACTCCCCCTCCTTCTCTCCGCTTCCCCTCTCTACTCCCCATCTCCCCTACCTCTCCCCTCTCTCCTCCCCACTACCCCTTTCCACTCCAGCTCTCTCCCTTTCTCCCTCTCCGCTCCCCCTCTGAAACGCGGGCTCGACATGTCCTCAAAACACCTATTTTCATTATTTATTTTCGGTAAAACATCCCCTCCATCAAAATTTCGGGGGGGGGGGGGTTGCTGGCAACGGGCCTGCCTCTTACCAATATTTAGCATCACACCACCGCTCAAGTGAATATTGAAGGCGTGCACCAGGGTAAAGCATCAACTGAAAAAGATAGGACTCCCTCAAAATAAACAGTTAACCCTTTTTCACTTCTCTGTTGCGAACGTCCGCGTGTAGCTGGGACTGCTCTTCAAGAGATGATGCAGTACGACCACAAAAATTGTTATTGGTACTATATGCCTCAATGAAACAGCTGCTCTTCAGAAAATAAGATTTCTTTATAAGTGGTAGAATATTATTGCCACAGCAGTAGATAGGTTGCCTTGTTCGTGATTCAAGGTTACACATGTCACGCTGGAATACGGGAACTGTAGTAGATATTTAAAAAGGGGTAAAAGTCGGTGGCATATGCTTTCCTGCTGCTTTCTGCACCTGTACTTGATGTTCAAATTCATCATGCAATTAGGCTATCGTTGATTTAAAAAAATCGAGAAGGTTGTACTACGCTGCGCAAGGCTTGGCACAGCGAAGCACGGTCCGCTCGCTGGGCAACCTATTTCTCTATATTTCTCGAGCTGTGCGACCTTCTTCGTTTCTTTTAAATGCGAATGCATTTCTTAGTCGGGGGTTGTCGTGCGTCCCTGGACGGCGTGCGCACAAGTGTTATCTCTCCGCGCGCGCTCCTCCTCGCCCCTGGCAACAGCTGCGCCGCGCCTAGCAACCGGAGCAGGTGGTGAGCGGCGGAGGGTAAGGGAAAGGAGGAGCGCGCGGGCGTGTGATGGTGCTCGCATCGCGGAGCAGCGGAGGGCAAGGGAGAGGAGGAGTGTACCCGGTGAGGGCGCTCGCATCGCGGAGCTCGCTCGGCGGAGAGAGAGCTCGGGCGCTCCTACTCTCCGCGCTCGGACCTATATATATCATGCAGGGAGCGCGCGCTTTGGTGTCTTGATAGCGATGGAAGTCGATGAAGTTGAATCTGTGGCGGCAACGATACCACTAGGACGAAGTGTAACACAATGCAACTCGAGCATTACGCCTCTACGTGCACACTCTCGTCTCTGTTCATTAATTAATCGCACACTCATCGGGTGCACCCAAATGCATTCGCATTTCCTCCCGATCCCCTTCGGGGAGGTGCAGGGGATTTTTAGATGCGAAGTATCTCTTTCTCGGGGGTATGTAAGGCGGCGTGGTAATCCGCACGCAGCGTTGATGTCCGCACTCACACTACGCATGCGCGACTCTCCTCCTTCCCTTTCTCCAACAGCTGCGCGTTACCCTCCCTACTTCTCTACCAGCACCTGCTTGCACTTCTCCTGCGTTCTCGCTTCTGCTCTCACGGCGCATGCGCTACTCTCCTCCTCTAGTCTCCTCTCCTTCAAATAACAGAGCGCTGCGCGCGTTCAGTCCAGCGCTTGCCTCTGTTGGCTCCTCTGAAATGCGGGCTCGACATGCCGGAATTCTCTCCTGCGCAGCGCCGCGATGAGGGCCAGCGCATGCGCGTCCCCTCCCCCTCTCTCTCCTCTCCTACGCTGCCTCTCTCACGCGCGCCTGTCGACGTTCCCCGCACGCTCTGTGAGGATTAACGGCCAGGCTAGAGGGAAGCCACGACGCGCATAGTGTTCCTCTTCGCGTTCCACGACGCGAGGTCGGTAGCATGCCCAGCGAACGCCAACGGAACGCGATCGTGCAAGTGCTCCGGCTTCGCATCGCCTCATGGTCCCCTTTAGCGGGAGATGGTGTTTTTTTTCTCTTTCTTTCTCCCTCTCTTTCTTTGTCTCTCTTCTCTTTGTTTTTTTTTCCTTTTTTGTCTCTGTTTATTTCTATTTTTTTCTCTATCTCTCCCTTTCTTTCTCTTTCTATCTTTATTTCTTTCTATTTCCCAGCTTTGTCTCACTCTCTCCCTATTTCTATCTTGCTTCCTCTGTCTTTCTATCTTCTTTTTTGTCTCTATTTCTTCCTTTTTCTTTCTTCGGTTCGCCCTCTTTCTTTTGCTGCATTTCTTCCTCATTCTTTATATGCCATGATTTACTCACTCCCCTCGTCCTCACCATTTCCTACCTTCTCTAACCCTTGCTAGACAATACTATATAAGGCATAGCCTACTATGTTCTGTCAGCGTGCCTGGATAGCCGAGTGGTTAAGACGCTCGCCTGCGGATCGTGGTACGCGAGTTCGAATCCCGCCGCCTCATGAGAAAATTTTTTCGCCGCGATTTTCTCTTTCTTTATATCTTTCTTTCTTAATGTCTCTTTCTTTCTTCGCCCTCCTCCTCACCCTCACGTCTCTACTTCGCTTCGTGCTTCCCTCTTGCTATACGCCTGACAAATCTGCGTGCGGGTTCTGGGAGCAAAGCAGAAGATGAAGAAGAGGACGAGGAGAGCGCACGGCGGTTCATGATGATGATAATTGTGGGTAACATTTTACGCCGAGCTACAACATCTTCGCTGTTAAAATCAACCCACTCATGTTCGATAAACGTTCATCACTTTCTGTCTGCCTTCCGTTTATTTCTTTTGTACAAAGTTTCACAAAAATCATCTGTTCAGCCTGATTTGTACAACACGAGCATTAACATTTATAGGTTCAAGTGTTTCAGCAACATGTCTTGCATGCAGAGGTAGTCTTTTTTTTTAATGCATGACGTATGTCATTCCACAACAAATGATACAAGAAATGTTGGTTGTAGTGTTTTACTGGAATCAAAACAGTAACATATGTTGCATAACACAGTGCACTAGTCCCAGTGTTTGCCCAAATGCTGGGAGATGTACGAGGTCCTCCGCAGAATCAGCTGTAAGGCACAGGAAGTTCCCACAATCGACTATCTTGTAGAAAAACAGGTGGGCCAATAACTCTTGCTGCTTCGCCAGAAGTGTCTTCCTGAAAAGGATATCAAATAAAGGTGTCCATTAGCTTTTCTGCATTCATAACATTGAATGTTTTGCTGAAGACTCCGGTTCAACTGCTCTTATTGCGGACTTTAAAAAAACACAAAATAAATGCAAAATTGAGATTCTGCTTGCTAGGTATTTAATTCTGAGCATTGCACTTAGTGTACAGTCCTATTCTTGTAGTATTTAGGAAACTATGGCAGAGAAGAACAGGGCAGGTTAGCTTGTTCATGTTTTGTTACCAGGTCTTGACACATAAAAAAAAAAACAAGGTACGATGGCTAGTGTGCACCGTTGATCATTGTTTTATGAAGGGTGCTCTTATAATAAAAATATTTCATTCATCCTCAGAACTTACTGCAAATTCTACCAAACAAATTCATTAAAATTGGGGATAGATGAGACAAAACACAGATATGCTTAACTTATGAGGCGTGCCACAGTGGAGTGTTTTGGTTCTTTACTGTGCATTTTAGTCTAAAGTTCTGCGAATGGCAAAGCAGTACCTAGCACTTCTTGGTAGTACTTCACTTATTTCTGGCTAAACCTATGAAGTAGTGCCTAAGACCTGCCTATAAGCCATGTGCCACCGTGCTTCTGTCAGTTGTAAAATGAGTACGCCCTGAAATATTTGTACGCTGATTACTACTTGACATTACCCTAAATGCCCCCTTGCCAGCATTCACTGGATGTGGATGCAGTAATAACTTTCACACTACGACCAGCCAAGTTTGCACTGCGTATGTCAATGAGGCCACAGAAAAATGATTCCCATTTTCACGCTCACTCCCCACCTACTATTTCAACAAACACACAACATCTGACTGCCTTTAAAAGTACTTGTCTGAGCTCAAAACAAAGCATCCTACCTAATAATGTAAGTCCGGATGACTGCACATGCTCTGACGATTGCTACGTGCGCTTAATGCCCTTCACTTTTCCTTCTTTTCATTTTACATTCCGCGCGACTCACTGTGTAGGATGACATCTGCAGGTGCCTGAGCGAAGATAAGGACGAGCAAACAGTAAACAGAAGCGTTACTTACTGTTCGGGTACCGGACTGTGCCCAGCACGCCGCATGCGAATCATCCTGCATGGTAGTCGCGGCGGCACCAGCGTCGTACAGCGTCGAGAACACAGTCAAGCTGCCAGCACACAACGCGCATACACGGCCGACAATTCGCGAAAAAAAAAAAACACCACAATGCAACGGACGAAATGGTGAGTTCAGCGAAGGCGTGCGTGCCGGCCAACGCGCAGGAAAAGAAATCAGCAGGGATTCCCCAAGTAGCTGCGAGCGAAACGAGACCGGGCCCAGCACCGAATACCCCGTCCTTGCCGGCCGCGGGGATATGTGGTGAAGCGGAGGCTCCCGCGCCCGCGGTGGACCTTTCCTAAAAGTCGCGCGCGCCACCATGCGTCGGCGCACTCCATCACGGGAAAAAAAGAGCGCCGAACTCCGTCGTCTGCTTCAGCCACGAGTTGAGGCTTGTGGTAAAGCACGGGGTTCGTCGCTTCACATCCCGTTTCCGGACACCACCGTGCGGTTATGACTCGTTCTTACATTGTGCTGGCCGTCGTAAGATACGGAGTAAACTACGCTGCATCTGGCAAGGCTTGTTATGCGGCGCAACTGAAGTAAGCAGCAGGAAATAATTCCTTCCCTGGCAGCCCACGCGCCTTTCACTTTGTGGCGTGAGACCGTACCTGCGGTAAACCGCTTGGTCATGCCACGTATGCTCAGAGCGGGCTCGTAATCTGAACGAATCATTCCTTATATAGAAATCGCTCGCTCCTTACATCACTCGCGAACGACCCTTCTATGCGTACTGTAGTGCTGTAGTGTGCATATTTTGGAATAACCCCCGCTGCTCTAAACTTTTATTGTCGGACTTCCAGTATATATATATATATATATATATATATATATATATATATATATATATATATATATATATATATATATCCATGAACTGTGTTTACACGTTCCGGCCGCATTTCTTTGCCGTATCAAGCGATATGGATATTTCTCTGCGACATGTGTTGCGGTGCGCCCACACGGCTCCCATTTTGAAGTAACGCATTAACATAAGTAATATATATGCCATGCTTCTCTGCACAAAGTGCGGTACCCACTTAATGATGTTTGTTTTCTCGGATACGTGGCCATTGAAAGCGGAGTATCGGTAGTCGGCATGCTAGTTCTGACTGTGATTCCAGGCAACTGCTTCCAAGCGTGCATTCGTTACCTCTCGCCGTTATTAGGCACTACCACCTCCCGCACGCAACAAGAGCGCGATATTAATAAAAAACATGGTTGATCCCTCCGTCATAGGAATCGGAATAACACGACTGTAGATATATATATATATATATATATATATATATATATATATATATATATATATATATATATATTATTTATTTATTTATTCTGTTATCTTAACAACTATGTGGAAAGGGGTAGCCGTCACCAAGCAACGGTGACAACAACTCCTTCATTTATTTTCTATTTCAATAAAAAAAAACACGAAAGTAAAGCGTGCCCTTACAGAAGTAACTGAATGCTTACTGTTGATATATACTCTCCTATATATTGATATAAGAGAGTTTGCACAATATATATTGATGTCTGGCAGCTAATGGCACTGTTTAACGTGTATACTCCCACTTTGATGATTGGTGGTACACCTCCATCCCGACGACTAACGTCCATGTTAAATGATTAAACAAACCCTTGTGGTAGTTGTAGTAGCTAACGGTGAAAGCTTAATCAGAGAACGAGGTGGGATAGCCAAAAGAGCGTCGCATATTGGACGCAGAACTTGGTCGCCATCCCGCGGCATGTTAAAATGTGATTGAACACCACGGCCGGACTAGAGGGAAACGCAAAGCGCGTCGTGCCGCCTCGGTAGCGCGGCCGCGATTTTTCTCGGGGCGAGCGCGTGAGCGTGGAGCGCGGTGTTACAGCCAGGTATAGTACACTATACAGCCAGGTGAGGCAGGCGCGCGTCGCAGAGCTATTTTTGGTTTGTATTAGCGTGATACTATGAGCGAGGCCGACGCTTTTACTACGCTTGGGCAAAGGTCGCCACCTCACGGTGTGTTAAGACATTGACAAAATTCAACTTCTATTGAAAACGCCCCGAACGGGACGGGCGCGTAAAGCGTTGCAGGTGCTAGTCGCGGAGGCCGCAGCAATGACTAATTACTTTACCTTACCACTCCCAGAGGTCAACACCACCCAGCCGACCGGGAGAGTGGTAGATATAAAAGGCGCGTTTGTAAAGCCTCCAGAGTCTGTGACCGTGGCGCAGTGGCTAATAAAGAAAAAAAAAAGACCGTGGCGCAGTGGCTAGCGTGCCCGGCATCGGTTGTTGTGGACCGAGCGCCCGTGGGTTCGATGCCCGTTGACGGTACCTTTTTCTCTTTGCCATCTGATCGTGTATATTTTTTCGACGTCATTTCCGTGACGGAAATACGTCACTGAAGTTTTGGTGGACCCCGGCATAAAACACTTTCGTGTTAAAAAAAATTGCAAGGGTCTATTCGCGCGCGTCATCTCCACCTTTCGCTTCTCACTCTCATTTATAGCTACGTTCCAACGTCACACCGAATACAAAGTATGGCTCAGCGAACGTTTTGATTTATTTCTCTATACATTTCATAATTATTTTACAGGTGTGATATCTCGGCAAGTGCCACGACTTGCTTGCTCCAAAGGAATCCTACATGTGCCTGGAGAAAGCACTTGAGAGATTTTCCGTCGTCATTCTGCGAGGCCAGTGGTACAGCACACGAAGCCAGGCATGTATTACAGCCAAACATGCCATTTCAGGTTAAAGAATTTTCAAAGTGGACAAAGCATCGTGCGCGGAGGGTTGCCAAAGTGTAAACCGTCCTCCTTGTCCTTGCCGGTTTATCCGCCGCACTCAACCCCTCTTCATCTTCTCGTTTTTATGGAAATAGTGCGACAAAATGTCTGCATGCATTACAATTCAGAATCGGCGTCCAGATTTTAGTCAATGTGTACATCAGTATCGACATGCTTTTCGAAACCTGACATCAAATCCCCTTCAGAAATGACCCATATAAGGTATATTGGAAAGGCGGTGTTTCAAATGGCAACGTTAGGTCACATTTTGTCTAAACTCTCTGCTCCGCCCCCTCCTTTCCCAGCTCCCACCATCTTCACTATCCCGGGCCTTGTTGGACTAAATTTCGTTGTTGTCTGTGGCCCGCTAGCTGAGTTGAGTTTGAAACCCCTTTTGTAGGGTTACTCGAGGCCTGGTCCATAATTACAAAACCGAAGCATAACAGGGAGGCGTCGCACTGCGAGGTACTTTCCTATCCAAGAGCTACACTTTGGTATGGCGATTACCCTTCAGTGACGCCACTAGCAATTTCCACTAAGTACAATGAACGTAAATTACCTGTCATTGCATTTGTCCTATACGCCACTCTCCCGCAGAAGATTGTCTGCTAATTGCTGGAGCAATTACCATTCTCTAATAAGGTCAATCGAAAAAGGTGAGTCTTCCCGTACTTTGGGTTGTGTCGCTGCCTCAGAACCGCGATATCTCGTGGGCCGAGGCAATTCAAAACGTGCCCCTGGCAGCATTATAATTCGTGTCGCCGCGCTAATTCAACAGACGCGTAATATTCTGGCAATTTTCATTCTGGCATTTTCGCCAGCAATTGTACGCCGAGAGATTATCGAAGGCCACACATCACTCTGCACCCTGACCGCTGTGCAGTACTCGAGAACAGCGAGCACCCTTTTGTACGCGAGTCCCTTTTACGTACGGAATTTTCGATTAATGAGTGCGCGAGGACTGAGCCAACGCTGGCCCAACCTCCCTCACGGTCTTCTAAGCTTTATTAGAGTGCCCATTGAACCGCGATCCTGGCTAGGCGTTTACGAAGCGAATGGAATCTGGAACACAAAGTGGTGCCCAAATTTTAATGATGCAGCCAGAATGCTTGGGCAATCAGCAAATGACGTTGTGCAAGCCATACCGCTCTTTTGAAGGGTACCCGCCTGCGCTGGAACAGCTTGATTATGCACCACCTCACAATTATTCACCAACTAATTGGCCCGAGAGGGAAACGTGCAGTCGCGTGCAAAAATAACAGGCCCGCCTCAGCGTTTATGGAACCCCGACAAGACACCATTTCAAGGAACAGTAATCGCTTAGGCGTAGTCACATGCGAATTAATTAAGGAGAAAGTCGCGAATAATTACAAAGTGTACGGGCGAAAACAAAATACGAAAGTTAATCTCAAAACGAAGAAGTTGTTAGGTTTCGTATTATGAACCCACGTGATTTCATAAGTGTGTGACCAGCACAGAGTGGAAGTTCGGTTAACTGGTCATCAGTATAATAGAATATTGCGTTAGTAACTCTCGGCAACACCAAGTCATATATGTCACAAGAAGTTGCAAAACAGTTGAAATAACTTGAAACTGCACCGACCAATTACTGCTGAAGTTTGGGCATTCAGTTCCATTCTTCGGGCGCTTACAAATGAACGTTTTACTTACGATGACGCTGCATTCCCTTCCCGCTATTATGATGGTCTTTCAAGAGCCAGCGTAAGTAACAGCATCACTGGGCTGGAAGCATAGTTATACATGCATGACTGTCGGTAAGCAAGCCGTCGAGCTATTTTAGCGTCACCATCGTAGAAGGAATGATGAAGATTTTACCATGGAAAGGAAGAGAATTTTAGCCAGAAATATGTCGACATCGACATCAAATTGCAGAGTATCTGAGCTAGAGCGGCAAGTCGAGCTAGAAGATGAAGTTCGTCGTAAAGGCTGTTTAACTGCGCTAGCAAACACCGACAAAGAAGACTGGGCATGCACAGGCTCACAACTCAATGCTTACTGGGGAAAAGATGACATATGTACCGGTAACAACTGGATGAAACAAGCTGATTGGCCATCCAAAACAAATATACGTTGTCGTCACAAAGCAGCATCTAAACACTGCAGCTCGCAATCAGCGAGTGACACCGAGGGTTCGCTTACACATCCACGTGTACTGTTGATTTTAATATGCCTCGAACGGCTCCTAAGTGCTACGGTCCCTATGATTTTTATTTTGGACGGCCAATGAGTTTGTTTCATCCACTTGTTCTTTGTATATATGTCACCTTACACCCATTAAATATTCAGTTGTGAGTTTGCGCACGCCCAGTCTTGTACCTCTTCTCTGTCCGTGTTTATTAGCGCAGTTAAAATGCCCTTACAGTTCAAAGTATCTTGCTGGATTGCACAATAAATCAGTGTAAAGACAAAACGGGAGCACCTGCTGAGTCACTGCAGCTAGACATGACAAGTGGGAAAGTGAGAAATTCGGCAGATCCCACGTACCGTGGGAATCGATGTTATGCGAAGTATGCGGCGGGAAGGTGACTGCGGCGTAAATTTTTTATCGAGCGAAACATTACGAAATGACGCTAAAGATACGTGCAAATTGCATGCGCACACATACATGTTGAAGAGTAGCACATGTGTTATATAACCAGTTGTTTACAGTTGCGTAACGATGCCAACAGCAGCATGGGCATTAGGAACATCAGACGCGGTAAGCTGATACCTAGTGGTTATACTTCCGTTCAATGATGATGGAGAGCGCACGCACGTTTAACGAACCCGTCTTCAAGTGCGCAAGGGGTCCTTGACAGTTCTCAGGCAGAAGAGGCGAGCGGAATGTCTTTGTTATTGTAATTCATGGCCGCAAAGCAGACCTCGCCGATTCCGCTGTCCGTGTGGGTTCTGTGTCTGGCGGCCAGCGGGGAAGTGGGATGCGGCCTATGTTGAAAATGCGCATTGCCGTGTTCTTATATGTGTCGACGCCTCCGCACCTGCAATGAAGCCGCTTGTCGTGGACGACACAGTGGGCTCGCCGCTCCATGTTTCAGAAAGTGCTAACACGCCAGTTTCTGTGAGCAGAGCGTCTCTTTCGAGGTCGTACACGTGCGCGTGCACAGACTGTATACGTAGAGAGCGGCGAGTGTGAGGTCACTGTTGTGGTTGTGGCCTCGAATGAAAGTGGTAGCCTGGTCCAAGACAATGTCTAGAGGCATGTTTGCTAGTCTTCTCATCTCATCGACAGACTCTCTGTCGATAGAGCCGGCGACATGTTGGAACCTGAAGTCACCGTTTGTGTTGGTTAGGTACAGGCCGTCGAGGCTGTAGCCCTGGAAAGTGCTACGTACACCAACTTCTGGGGGTGGCGCTTATCGTACCCTTAGTCTACCTGGGCGTATGTGGCTTTTTCTGACTTATATATAGTTATGGCGTTTGCTTGCGCAAGGGGAAACTGTGTTATCTTGCACGAGATATTTTTCTGGCGTATATCGTGGTTGCGGTGGTTTGCATTACCACAGGCACCTGTTTCAATTCTATTGAGGGTGTGCGGAAGTGATGGGCTTCGTCCTGACTTGGACGACAATTCCTACCGTGGACGTTGAAAATTCAAGCCACAGTCGCACGAGGTCGCCGTGTTCGTCACGCTCGATGTACCACAAGGTGCCCATGTTTTCATTAACGAGGCTGTCGCTTACGCCGACGTTGGCCGTGATCATGTACGGCTTGCCGATGCTCAGACAAATTGATGCCGGCAGGCCACCCATGTCGCTTGCGTTCATCTAGGCCACCTTAGTCAGGGAATCACTGTGTATCTGATCGTTCTTATAGCCAGTTTTGTTATAGCATGCGGGATGACATAACACAATGCCTACAGCGTCGAGGCAACGTGCGTTATAGCGGAGGACGTCCGCATTGCTGTAGTATATCCGTATGCCGTGATGGCACTAGTGGCGCCTTCTTTATGTGTCACAAAGCGCTCTCAATCAATCTGACGTCATACTCGATCAGCATGATGCCATTGCCCAGCCTCATAAGAAATGAAGAGAACACTGCGTCATTCTGGCGGACCACTTGGACTAGTGGATGGCAGTCGAGCGTGTTCCAGGGGAGTTCGCCTTCAGCTCCCTCACTTGCCTTGCGATTCAATGTGTATGTTCGAGGTTGCTGTGTTGATTCAGACTGTGAATAACCTGTGGCACATGCTCACATAAGATGAACTGTGGTATGCGGGTATGTGCCATACGTGACTGAGGGAAAGGGTTGCATGACGTACGCGACAGATGTTTTGCGTTATACATGTCATGACCAGTGAATCGTATTCGTCATACACTGATCTCCTGCTATGCCAATTTTGGTATATTACAAGTTATGGAGACGACCAGGAGAGCGCCATGACATTAGATTAGATAGATAGATAGATAGATAGATAGATAGATAGATAGATAGATAGATAGATAGATAGATAGATAGATAGATAGATAGATAGATAGATAGATAGATAGATAGATAGATAGATAGATAGATAGATAGATAGATAGATAGATAGATAGATAGATAGATAGATAGATAGATAGATAGATAGATAGATAGATAGATCTGAGGTCTGCTAAGAAATGCTTCGCAGTTAAAAAGTGACGTAAAGATGGAACGACAGCGCAGATTCATAAACGCGATCGAACCATGCGGACACAAAATGTTATAACTGCCCGTCCCTCTTTCCTTTATCCACCTCCCTCCCCCAAGCCGCATTGACCTCACAAGAGCCTACTTCTATCTCCCGGCGCTCTGATCGAATTCGCTAGACCTTCCGGAACACGTCGTCATTCTATATAGCGACGGGAGCATTGCAACGCCTACTCTCCAGTGGCTATATAACGGAGGCTCGAAGATCTGGCGGGAGGCGTGACATCGTCAACTGTGCTGCCACAGTTCGATGGATAACGATTCGCTGTGGGGCTGCGAGTCTACATTCTTTGTATTTGTGTGCGTTCTTGTGTGTGTGTTTGGCCAGAGGCAATCGGTCTGGAACACGCGCCGATCTACTAACCAAGCGTTTCGACCGACGCGGAGAAGAGTTGTTGGAGAGGGACGGGCGGACTGTCGGAACCATGTGTCAACGGATTTGTCCAGCAGCGTCTAAGAGAGGTGGCAGCCCGAGTCCGCGGGGCTGTCACAGCGCACCACACGCACGTTCGCTAATTCCTGATGTGGGGTTATTGCCGAAATTCCGCGTGTAGATGAGTTGAGCGGGAGTGTCTCTCCCACAACCAACTTCTCGTTCCCAGCTCGCCTCTTCGGCACCTACTCGTTCAAACATTAGGCCCGCGCGTGCGCTGCTGATAAAGGCAATGGTTCCGGTAAAACACTCGTCCCCGACGTGAGTGGTTCTGGTGGTGTGTCTGCCTCCTTTAGTACCATTGGCGTAGGCGGGAAATGGGCCGAGTGGGGCAGGGTTCAAACCAACCAGAATTTGTTCAATTTTGCAATTGCTATATATGCATAAATAAATGCAAGCGCACGCACGTACCTATATAAATAGCGCTTCTACCCTCCGCGCGAATTCTGAACATAGGTGTGGATTCAAGGCTGTGAATAGGACATCTTGTGACACAATGTCTACATTATCGCACTGCACGCATTCTGCTATACATCCTCGTCATGATTTCTCAAACACCTTTCATCAGAGCAGCAAGCTAGAGGACCACAACCTGAGGCCGATTTCTCTGCTCCTCATCCCTAAGCTTCTCTCCCTCTCAGTCTCCCTACCATCTCCACCTTTGTTTTTTTAAACGCGAAGCATATTTTAGCGAACCTTTGGCACTTTCAGCGTATCTATCTATCTATCTATCTATCTATCTATCTATCTATCTATCTATCTATCTATCTATCTATCTATCTATCTATCTATCTATCTATCTATCTATCTATCTATCTATCTATCTATCTATCTATCTATCTATCTATCTATCTATCTATCTATCTATCTATCTATCTATCTATCTATCTATCTATCTATCTATCTATCTATCTATCTATCTATCTATCTATCTATCTCTAGACACCTACGCCTGGGTGCTCTCATGATCACCTGGTTAACATGGTGTAGACCAAAATTGGCATGCGAAGGTAAAAGAGTTCGACGAATATGACTACCTGGTCGTGACATGAATAACGTAAATATCCTGTCGCGTACGTCGTCAAAACCTCTCCTCCAGGCGCGGGGGACGCTCTTCCCCACGTCTGTAACGGACCACAATAAAGTTGTTCTCTCTCTCTCTCTCCAGGCACGTGTGGCACATACCCGTTTACCACGGCCCGCGGTGTACGGGTATGCGCCACAGATGACTGACAGTTTATATCAACTCAGGAACGGAGATAACAGACATTGGTAGTTTAAATGCGAGAGCGTTAGGAAAAACCGACACCGACAGCGTTGACCCGACGAATGGAAAGAATAAAAATTAGGATCAAAGCAGGAATCGAACCCAAGCATTTGCCTGACAATCAGGTACTCTGCCACAAAGCCACGCCAGGTCTATAAACTGGTTTGGAAAAACAGACTATGCAGGCGTAATGCCGGTGCAACGTCAATTGTGGTTGTATTGAGATAGATAGATAGATAGATAGATAGATAGATAGATAGATAGATAGATAGATAGATAGATAGATAGATAGATAGATAGATAGATAGATAGATAGATAGATAGATAGATAGATAGATAGATAGATAGATAGATAGATAGATAGATAGATAGATAGATAGATAGATAGATAGATAGATAGATAGATAGATAGATAGATAGATAGATAGATAGATAGATAGATAGATAGATAGATAGATAGATAGATAGATAGAAAAGCGCAAAGTGCGTTGGGTTCACAAGAAATGCTTCGCATTTTCCCTAACATAATTAATTACTTTCAGGAAAGAATTCGGCAGCACAGGAACGATTTCCGTCATTTAAACAATGAACGGAGCGCAGTCGCAGAGCACTGCGAGCTGTTCGACACCCGCATTAGTATCGACGGTGCAGTGGTCTTGGAAACAGAAAGCAAGTTTCGCCAGCTCCTCCTCCTGGAATTTTGGCGCATACAACAGACAGCGAGAAACCTATACCGTACGGCGGGAACACTGCCCTCCCTCTACTGCCAGGGCTTACGTTAAGCCTCGGAAAACCTCGCACGCACGGCAAGAAGGCGTGTACTATAAGTGTTGTACATCTCGGGCCTTCTCACCTCTGAAAAGAAGCCGGTCAGGCTTCGAAACGACGGGTATTTTAAAAATAAACCTTGGTTGAAGTTTTCTCTGTTCAAGTTTCTGTTACTGCAACCAGGCAGATATCTGCCAAAAGTTTACCTTTGTCTTCATAAAGTGCATAGCTGTGGGCTTCTCGCGAAACGCGATATGCATTATGACTTGATAAAGCTCCTTTCTGCGCTTAACTAAGCGTCTTCCTAGCAAAGCGCTTTTTGTTTTTGTTTTTTACTTGCTACTTTGTCATCTGCATGTAAATCAGTGTAATACCCCGATCTTCCAGTCGACGTCTCGTATATAGCATTCGTAGAGAAACAAATAATAATTATAATAAGGAAAGCAAGAAAGGCGACGAAGTTGATGCGAAGTCGACGACGCGCACACTTCCCATTTGAATTCGAAACAAGTTTCTCGCCAGGCAATATGCCTCGTGCCGAAGTTTGCGACTCTGCGTAATTACGCCAGCGGGCCGTTTCTTCGACGCGCTCGCTCTTTCTAGGCCGCATTCCAGGGGTCTCGCTATTTCTTCGCAAGCTCCTAGACCAGCCCAAGCGACTAGATGTGCGAGTCGCGCTTCAGACTCGCTTCGACACGCAGCCCTATAAATTAGAGACGGCTAGACGGAATGAAACGCCAAGATCCAAGTCAGGGCGATACAAACAAAAACACCCGCTTTATTTTACGCAACCGAGTCACGCGCGATAAATAAGAGCAATTGAAGAAAAAGCGGCGCTGTGAATGAGACTTGCGAATAGATATTCAGGGGGAGCCTGATACAATGTCACCTCCCACCCGTTCACATTCGAGTGGTATAGTAGACAGCAAAACGCATAGGGCGCTGGGAAGATTACCTTCCGACGAAGGATGGGCGAGATTGCGAGATTCCACATTGCCCAAGTTCTCTCGCGCGCCGTTTTGAGACGCGGCTTCTTTAAGTGACCATTTCTTTGCTGCGTAGGACGAACCCAGCAAGCCCATTAAGCTTAAAATGGCAGGCGACCCTAAGCCTCGATTCGGCAGTCTTGTAGTGACACTAGCACGTCGGCGTTCGTGTGCCCTGCTGCGTTCCTTGGGTTCGCGTTGTGTTTCGTCGTGCTGCCTAAGCGGATCTCAGAGGTCACGTAGCAAGAAGCGCGTGGCTGGGATGCGATCCGCCAGGTGCCGCCACGATCTCACCTGCCCTCAAGAAAACCGTATGCTCTTTCAATCAACTCGTTAGATTAATTTTTGTCAATTATCCTGAGAGTTGATTGGCCCTTATCTTCAGAAATCTTGTGCTCCGATATCGTACGTATCCAAAACAACTCTTAACTTGAACCAGAACCCCCCAGTGCGTACCAATTTTATATTTTAGAAGGCGTTTTCTGAATATTCGGTAAACCAGAAGCTGGACCGGAAGTGCTTGGAAGAGGAACAAGAGTGTCACTCGGTGCTCTTGTTACTTACATCATTCAGGCCCAGCATAATAACATCTACAAACAATAATAACATCTAGGGCTTAACGTCCCAAAACCGCCATATGCTTATCAGAGACGCCGTACTGGAGGGCCCCGAAAATTTCGACCATCTCGTGTTCTTTAAAGTGCACTGACATCGCACAGTACACGGGACTCTACCATTTCGCCTCAACCGAAAAGGGACCGCCGCGGTCGGGGTCGAACCCGCGACCTTCGGGTCAGCACAAGAACGAGCAGTCTTAGTCGCATTGTTTACTGAGCATTTTTGTATCTGTTCTGAGAGATCGATTTCGTTGATAGCGACCTAGGCTGAGCTATAGTACACTATAGCCGAGCACCGAAATGTGCAGCCGTCGAAGATAGCCGGGAGCGCCGGTGGTGCTTCACTTTCGTCACATTTTAGGGGCGAAGCTCCTTAAAGCGGCACCCGTTCGTCCCCGTCGTAGTGCGTAACCAGTCGTAACGCTAGTACCACATCTTGACCTCCAAGGTGGTGCCGGTGGGAGATTTCTCCTGTGCGTTGTTGAACAATAAAAAATTCGCAGCGTGCGCGTTAACTAAAAGCCGACTTCTTCTGTCTCTCATTCCCATTAGCAGCCATTGTTTACCTCCAAGGTAGTGCCTGGTGAGATTTCTCCTGTGCGTGATTAAACAATAAAAATTTTGTTCAAAACGCCGTTGATTGATGAAATAAACCAACGAAAGACGCCAGATGTTTTCTAAAAGCAAAACGAAAAGACGCCAGATGTTTCTAAAGCAAAACGAAAAGACGCCACCTGCTTAACGAAAGACGCCAAATGTTTTCTAAAGCAATGGTTTTCTAAACAATGAAAATTCACAGCGTACATGTAAAATTAAAGTGAGCTGCAAGTCGTCATAACTCATCGAACCTTTAGTATAAACCCGCCCGATCTCACGTCGGTGATGATGTACTGGGCAGAATTCACGGAAGATTCACGGTTTACCGATGAACCTCCTCAGCTTCGCCCACTCATCATCATTCACTCCGTGGATATGCTGTGATTTTTTCTCAAGGAAAGAGATCAGATACGGTAGCCACCACATGTTCTTTTAACAGTGTGATTTCCCCAACCTAAACATCTTCAAAAAGTGCCCCAGGTAACGGCCGTAAAATTTGTCAGCTTTTCTGCGTGCAAAATTTTCAACTGTCCGAGTTGCAATATTTTGCTGGTTCTCATAAACCATACGCTCAGACGTACAGTCTCTTACAGAAATTTACCTCTATCTTTGCCCCAGAATTTGTGTTTCATTGAGAAAAAGGGCGGCATTAGAGACGGCACCTGCGTGTCCCTGTTTCTTCGTGTGCGGTGAGCTATAGTTGTTGAAAGATGAACCAATAAGCTCTATACTAGTAGGTATGTAGTAGGCATGTAGGTATGTAGCCTTTGCGTAAAGACGCCGCGCAACCGAGAAGTTAAGACCTTACGAAGACACGTGTAAATCATCTCCTACTCAAATATCTTCCTCGCCGGTTCTAATGGCTTGTATCAGAGGGTACGGAAAAAGACACAAAGAATGGGTGGAGAGCCTTGCGGTGAATCCCTTTTTTCAGAGCTTCCACCGCCTCTGAAAACCTCGAACGCGGATCTCCTAAAAGGGCCGGTGGCGCGTTTTCTTCGTAAATAACGCGCGGCATAAAGCCCAAGTCTTCACCCACCACCTTTTCACACAGCGCCGCATCCGCAGGACGCACCTTCAAAGCATCTCCTTTTGCGCATCTGCGCTGCTGTCGCACCGAGACGAGCCGAAAGAAAAGCTTTCTCGCTCGTAGGGGATAAGCCATCCTTTCAGGGGTTGTGAGTGAGAAAAAACAACCGGAATGACTGTTAGCGTTTGCAACGTTCCTTTGTCGAAATAGACGCGATACGCAAACCTCGTCACGGCCCGGAGATTCCGTAAAGATGCAGGGACTTCCCGCAGTGCACGAATTTTGCGATCCTACAGGCCGTCTCACTTCTACGCGCAAAATGTTCGCGAGATTAAAAAAAATCACAGCATATCCACGGAGTGAATGATGATGAGTGGGCGAAGCTGCGGAGGTTCATCGGTAAACCGTGAATCTTCCGTGGATTCTGCCCAGTACATCATCACCGACGTGAGATCGGGCGCGTTTATACTAAAGGTTCGATGAGTTATGACGACTTGCAGCTCACTTTAATTTTACATATACGCTGTGAATTTTCATTGTTTAGAAAACCATTGCTTTAGAAAACATCTGGCGTCTTTCGTTAAGCAGCTGGCGTCTTTTCGTTTTGCTTTAGAAACATCTGGCGTTCTTTCGTTTTGCTTTTACAAAACATCTGTCGTCTTTCGTTGGTTTATTTCATCAATCAACGGCGTTTTGAACAAATTTTTTATTGTTTAATCACGCACAGGAGAAATCTCACCAGGCACTACCTTGGAGGTAAACAATGGCTGCTTATGGGAATGAGAGACAGAAGAAGTCGGCTTTTAGCTAACACTTACACTTCTACTTCTACTAACGTTTCCTACTGGAACATGCCAATGGCTGCTAATGGGGAATGAGAGACAGAAGACTTCGGCTTTTAGTTAACGCGCACGCTGCGAATTTTTTATAGTTCAACAACGCACAGGAAAAATCTCCCACCGGCACCACCTTGGAGGTCAAAGCGTAAGACTGGTTACGCACTACGACTACTACGACTACGACTACGAGGGACGAACGGCTGCCGCCTTAAGGAACTTCGCCCCTAAACAAATCACAGCATATCCACGGAGTGAATGATGATGAGTGGGCGAAGCTGCGGAGGTTCATCGGTAAACCGTGAATCTTCCGTGAATTCTGCCCAGTACATCATCACCGACGTGAGATCGGGCGCGTTTATACTAAAGGTTCGATGAGTTATGACGACTTGCAGCTCACTTTAATTTTACATGTACGCTGTGAATTTTCATTGTTTAGAAAACCATTGCTTTAGAAAACATCTGGCGTCTTTCGTTAAGCAGCTGGCGTCTTTTAGTTTTGCTTCAGAAACATCTGGCGTTCTTTCATTTTGCTTTTAGAAAACATCTGGCGTCTTTCGTTGGTTTATTTCATCAATCAACGGCGTTCTGAACAAAATTTTATTGTTTAATCACGCACAGGAGAAATCTCACCAGGCACTACCTTGGAGGTAAATAATGGCTGCTAATGGAAATGAGAGACAGAAGAAGTTGGCTTTTAGCTAACACTTACACTTCTACTTCTACTAACGTTTCCTACTGGAACATGCCAATGGCTGCTAATGGGGAATGAGAGACAGAAGAATTCGGCTTTTAGTTAACGCACACGCTGCGAATTTTTTATTGTTCAACAACGCACAGGAAAAATCTCCCACCGGCACCACCTTGGAGGTCAAAGCGTAAGACTTGTTACGGACTACGACTACTACTACTGCTACTACTACGACGACGACGACTACGAGGGACGAACGGGTGCCGCCTTAAGGAGCTTCGCCCCTAAAATCTCCCACCGGCACCACCTTGGAGGTCAAAATCTGGTACTAGCGTTACGACTGGTTACGCACTACTACGAGGGACGAACGGGTGCGCGGGTGCCGCTTTAAGGAGCTTCGCCCTAAAAACAAGAAAAGATGGGAGCAATATAGTCCAAACGGCTGAGCGTTCGCTTTTGGTAACATGGTCTGTCGCTGCCCTGCTCGAACGAAAGCGACGAAGGAATAAAATGGTCTACTGAGTGCGGGATAAAGTCTTCGGGAATTTGCAAAATCATTTGAGTGAAATGCACAGCTTGGGTCGCAAAAAGTACGCGGCACTAAAATTACACGGCAAAATGCGAATTGCCCTTTTCTTAGAAGGCACGGGTCTGGTTATTTTATTTGTCACTGCGGAAATAGCAAGATAATGCTACACAATGTAAAAGATCGAGAGAAACCTAACGTGCCCGGGCTTTGGGACGATTCAGCAGTCCTATATATGTTCTATGTGACTGATGGCACTTTTTAATCGAAATTATGACTTGTTGGCATAAGTCTCAAGAGACAGTCGATAGTGAAAAGTCCAGTGATGCATCTCACAGCGGCATGCGTTTGCGCGGGTCCATTCAAAACATCGACAAGAGACTACAACACAATGTACGTCAATAAATTCACAATACATGAAGAGTAGTACTAATTGTCCTAGAAAGAGACAAATAGATAATAGTTACAAGTAAGGCATGTAGGTTATTTGGAAGATAAATATTCACTTTGCTAGAAGGGAGTGTTATTTACCTCGCTGTGAATATATCTCCTATGAACTTTGAGGTCTTCGCTAACCAAGGATGCGC